>NW_011350100.1:146144-150271 GCF_000735185.1 Notothenia coriiceps
TGTGTGCCTTGGCAGCCATAAACACAATCATTAGCCGGGTGCATCAGAGACAGGAAGCTGCAACATTTCAATTTCCTTTTACCTCCATTTTCACAGCATTCTAGTTTTAGTATGATTGAGAGGATTATGGGTGTGTGTCTTTGTGTACCTGTATACGCTCTTGCAGCTTGACTGTGTTTCTCTTGCTCTCTGCCAACCTCTCCAGGTGACTCTCCACCTCGGCCTCCGCCCTCTTCACTCTCTCTCGCAGGGCGCTGTGCATCCCCTTCTTCTCCTCTTCTTCCCTCTTTTCCCACCTTTGCCGCTCCTCCCTCCATTCTGTCTCCATCTTCTTCCTCGTTTCCTCTTGCTCCTCATTTAGATCGTTCAACTTTTGCTCCCATTGCTCCCTCTCTTCTTTCACCGCTCTCCTCTTCTCCTCGTCTGCTCGAACACTCTGATCCCTCAGCACTTTTACCTCCGCTAAGAGTGCTTTCATTCTTTCCGAATCCTCCCGCTTCTCCGTTTGTCTCTCTATCTTATTGTCCTCGTCTTTCCTCTGCCTCTGCTCCTCTTCCCGCTGTCTCTCCTCATCAGCTGCTTTCTGTAGCGCCTCACATTTGGCACCCATCTCTTGGATCTGCTCCATGGTCTTCTCGAGTTCTTTGCCCAACCGCAGGCTCTCCTCCTGAGCATCACTGATGTGGGCCTTGGCCTCCTGGAGCTCTTCCTCTGCAGCCTGGAGCCTCTCCTCAAACTTTTTTCTCAACTCTGCCTCAGTTTCTCGTCCCCTCTCCTCCGCCTGGATCCGAAAGCACTCAAAGTCTGCCTGTACCTGGAGGCGGAGTGGAAAATCTGTTACACTCTGCACTAACATTCAAAGTCACTGCCCTAAGAGTGTGCATCCTTAGTAGTTGGTTGGACAGCCTTCCTTTAGAACTGCTAGAATTAGTCAGTGCATTTGTTCAAATAAACTGTTTTTTAGTCACAACAACACTATGGAAATCTGTCAAACTCTTTCCTGTTAAGCCCCAAAGCCCCCCTCGGCGGGTCTCTTTTTTTTTCACGACACCGTGTCTCAGGGCATCTTAATATTTAAGAACCTATTAATGTGTTATACCAGATTAACGGGAATAATCTCAGCTAACTGACGATACAAACAATTTTTACCAAAACAAAACACAAGTCTCATAAGAAGCATCTAAATGACCCCTGAGCGAAAAAATGCAAACTGACATTGGCACAGAACTCAAGATAAAGATACCCTTATTACTTATCGTAGCTGCACATACAAGATATCCGATTAAAGCTGAGGTTCCACAGATTATTTAGGTATATAGTATCATCACTGAGCGATCCGAACTCGCGACAGGGGAAGCAAACACAGACATCACAACACGTACCTTTACGGAGCTTTTACGGGAGATCGTCTCCCCGTAGCTGTCAATCTGATCAAAAGACGTGTTCAATGGCATTAAAACGAGAAAACACGCGGCTGAATCGGTTAATCCATAGGTTGATAAAGTTTCTGTGGCTTTGAAGCAATTGTTTATAATCCATAATTCCATTTTTATGTAAAAATCGGAGAAAAAAAGTTAGCTGCTAATGGTAGCCACCAGAGTATGCAGCTTCCGGTTTTGGTCAGTCTCACTCCTGGTACACTGGTAACGTGTGTGTGTAGGACTTCCCCTCGATTCCATTGGCTCTAGCGGTTATAAAGAGATTTCATTGGTCAAAATTGAACGAAGGCGGCCAGAGATAGGTCAAATCCACCCAAATGACCCCAGAGGTGTTTTGTTTGTTGCTAAATCTGTCTAAAAAGGTCAAATATCACTTGTGTTGCATCAATCTTGATACAGGGTACTTATTATATGTTGTACTTTGGATTCCTAAAGCTTTTAGTCTACCTTACCATCATCCAAGGTTAGTTTTCACTATAAGTACAACATAAGTTTTGGACGGACACTATCATTTACAGTTTTTTACTATGTTAAATCTGAATTTTCTTTAAAATAAAAACACCTATATTGATTCTGACTTTTCTACATCCAACTCACAGGTTTATCATTACTTTGAGAACAAAGATTATTAATGTAACCCTTTTAGAAGTGAAGATATGGTCATTTGTTCTGGGAATGTAATTTTCGAGCCTGAAACCTGAAAAACAGGCTCAGGGCTAAACAGGTTTTAAAGAGTCTTTGGAAAATGTTCTTCCTATATTTGGAAGCTTTGAAATACAATTGTTACTGCATATCATTCAGCTTTCAGCAGGCACACTTTCATTCTTAATCCAGTTATAAAATGACAGAAATAGGTGTTTTTTATGGCAAAACAAGTAGACTGCCTCTAACTGTGCCCTGTCAAAAAATGTTTTTGTAAATATCCGAATTTTTGGTGAAATACAACTGTACGGCCTTAACAAGGTTATCGTTCTTTCTTATTGTATTTTTTGCCAAAGGAAGTCTTGTTATTAATTATTTCTACAGAAAAAAACCATCTAATAAACAAATATAGACAACCCCAAAACCCCATAGGGAAAATACGAGGAAGTAGGACTGGCCGTTAATTTGAGTTTAGAACAACTTCCTCAGTACCGCACTTTGTCTTATTATTTTTTGTTAGACGTAGGTCGCTCAGTAATGTAGCAATAACTAAGATTGGATTAGAAACAAACAAAAAAAGAACGTCTTCTCTTTGGACGCGGTAAGTTTTCTTTTCCAGGCGTGTAGTAGTTACGATATCGCAAAATGTTACGTAAAAACGGTAACTAACCGCTTAGCCCGAGGTTCACCAACTCCCAAGGACGTCAACGTGTCGGGACCCTTAACTTGGGGACCACCCTCCCGACGAAGACGGGGTTTTTGTGTTTCACAAAGACAATTCTGATTGATTGCGTATACTTCTGATGCTTGCTGAGCTACCGTCGGCTCTAGGCTACCTCTAAGAGAACATTGTTACCGACGACTGCTTCAGGTCCGGCATTTAAATTTCGGACGAGTACTAATGTTATGATTATAATTTTTCAGTGAATTCACATAAAAACAACCTTGTGAACTCCTGTAATAAGTCGAAAGAGAGAGTTCAACTGGACACACGAATGTAAAACCTAATTTTAGGAATGTAACGGTTCTTTAATCCTACCTCGCCCTTAATGGGAAGTACATACTTACTAAGGAGGTTACACAAGACTAAGACTAGTGTCTTTACCTGTTTAATCGATTCCAAGCAGGTTTATTTCGCGAGACAAGCTCCCGAGCAGGTACACTAAGACACTGTACTAATTTGAACTATTTTGTAAATAAATTTGTAATGACTTATAATTTATAACAAGTAGTAGTATCGAGGATTAATTTTCTAGACGTTGGGTTGTAAGATTGGTTCATTTTCGCCAATCTTTGGATTACTGCAGCAAACTACAACGTACAACTTGAATTTTCTTTTCCGGAATATAAAGTTATTTGGGAAGGACTCCAATTACAATCACTAAAAGACGAAGACCAGATGTCCCAAACGACATTAAGTGTCGCGGTAGGGCCGTCCCAACTTTGACGACTCAAGTTCCAAGGGTTGCGCCGGCACCCTGCCGCACGGCGATACAAATGTATCCATTAGGGACCGTTAATACTTATGGACTAGGAGACGACCTCCACCGTCCGACATACCGAGACGTGACCTAATCGTAAGTTACATACCTAAACGTTTCTACGACATTACGACATGTGTTTCGTAAGGTTTTATTTTACGACTGAAAATTAAAGTAACAACGTACTGCAGTTCTAAATGACAACCCTCTAACGTTGTTTTCAGACCGGCACGTGAATAACAAATGTGCCGCTGAAGCATGTGGAAGACTCTTACACGAACGAGAATACAGTAATTCGTTTATTGACTAAAAATCAAAAGATAGTTAGTAATTCTTGTCACCTTCGTCCAAGACTTCCGTTCAAACGTAAAGTCTGTTTTATCTGGTTTATAATATTTTCTGTAGACTTTCACAAGAATGGTTTCATCTAGTCTTCTAGTTAGGGGTAGTACAGACATTCTCACCATAGACTATTGACTTCCCGGTGTCTGTTATAATTTTCAAGTGTGTTGATTACATACGAGACCTCCGGCTTTGTTTCTGGTCACAGGAGACATACGGAGTC
>NW_011350100.1:150316-160874 GCF_000735185.1 Notothenia coriiceps
GCGCGTACGGTCAAAACGGGTTCTCACTTTCCGACAGACATCGAGACTAAGACTTTTGCTTTTCGGTTCCCAAATAACGAGTACCTATATGTTCTTTATTAAGTTTTCCTTGTGTCTGTGTAACCTAATTGGATACTTAAATTGAAGTCGTCGCAAAAATTAGCAAATTACGGTAATTTCTGGTGAAACTGGTCTGATGTTGTCTCCCCACTCGGCGTACAATCACAAGAAATTCGATGGATCGAAGTATACGAAACTAACACACAAGAACAAATAATAGAGACTCGCTCAAGCATATTAACTCACTATTACTCCCCATGGGGAGCTAAGACACAGAGGAGTGCTACAACTTTTGCTATGTTATTATTCCAAAACACTACTTAAACCATGAAGCAACGTCAATAGACAATCGTAAAAGCGAGCAACAATTAAGGTCTCGAGTCGCCAATCGTAACCACCCAAAAAAAAACTTTATAAAAATCTTATACTAGTCAATCTACTCAAAAGACAAGGTAATTGTACCTATAATTTGGTAAGGTATCAAATAATTTTACTTGTGACAGGGAGTCTGTACAAAGGGACGTCGTACAACGTCCTCCGGGGCCCATGGCCCCGCCAGAGAGCCCCGAATTTGTCCAATTTTTACTTGAAACTCATTAGATGTTTCATTTCCACAACAGAGACTGAAACTTCACTCACATTCCTCAATCTCCAGTCACGTTGTGATATAAATCCCCTAATCTCGTCCGACGACCACTTAGGGTCAGTCTAGCCGTCGGACGGTCGGTGTGGGTCGTACACGGACACTGTACAATGGTCAGCTGTTTACCGTCCTACTTATGAGGTAAAATACCGACCTACCTAAAGTTGTTAGTAAATAAGAATAAAACGTTATGTCCCAACGTGTTGTTCTTATGTACCCACAAATCGTAACAGGTTAATATAAGATGTTCTTAGTGTAGTGCATCACTCAGACGTACTACATGACACATATGTTTTTGTGGATGTAGTTTTTCTTACCCCCTTTATCAACGTTAGTTCAGTACACAACCAATGGTTCGTAGAGAGGACTGTTTTTTGTCCTTAGGACGACGAGACTGGAAACTGGGTGGACAGTTTTTCGAACTATACCCTCCCACCGTCACTATTAAAGGACCTTGATGTCATGAGGGATCGGTCCAATCCCCACCGGTGAATACGTGAAATTCGGGAGGAGGGACTCTCGAATATTTGGATGAGAAACCACTCCCTTGATTTCGTGAATGAAGTTTTGACAAAAGCATTTTTACAGATCTAAAATTGTCATTAATTTATGGGGACTGTTAAGTTGTCCGAGTCTGTTTGTTTCAAGAGATCTATGGGAGTAATTCAAGGTAGTAATTATAAACAAAAACAAAAACCTAAAAAAATATAGTCGGAAGAAAGACTGCGCTCATCTACAAACGTGGTTTAGAAATATCGACGCATGTTTTTATTGTTAGTGTCCGTAACACTACCCACCCCTAAAGGGGGGGGTTTAGGGCGGTAAAACTCTCTGTAATGTTTGTTTTACACGATCAATTGAACAAACATTAGTAAAGAAACGTTAGACTATAAAGTCTTTCTACGTCTTTTAGTCCAAAATCGTAAAAAATGTAGCTCCGACCTAAATCCCGAAACAAGTCTTACTAAGGTCTGAGGCTGATATCAAATTTTAGGAAGAGGATTGGTTTGTAACGCATTTACTAGTATATGGTAGAATAGAATGTTCTGCCCATACCATCGGAGATCCGGGGTGCATCTTGAATCAAGGGCCAAACTCACTTCCCCTTAGACTTTGGATTGACGTAAATTCTCATCCGTAGTTGTAAAGGAAAACGTTATTTTGAACATCATTCCCACCGAGCTGGCGAACGGAAACTGTCGGGTATCAATACGGGTTCTGACAACCCTTTGAGTTGTGGAGAGATAGGAGAGAGAGGAAGGGAGAGGGAGAGAATAGACGTACGTGAGTACAGGTAATTTACGTAACTAGATTCAGAACTTAGGGGTCTCAAAAACACACATACTATTATACAGCAGAAGACTAGATAAGAGACATTAACACTGGATTTATAATGGTGATATTATACCAGGACGAACTACTGGTGATTAAATAGTACGGAGAATAATCATTCGAGTCATCTGTATGTACAATATCAGTCACGATAGTACGACTTAGGGATAGAATTGACCATTCCAAAATATGTTAACATGAATTAACGATACTCCACACACGTTGCAACCTTCGACTATCTGAGAAGAACCTAAGTCAAGAAAAAGCTATATACAATTGTAATAGCAAGAAACTAAACCTTAACCAGTTACAACAGTAAAATTATACAATAATATGATACAGTTGTTTATTTACGTACAGACATGCCTTGGGAGGAGCAACGAAAGGACTCCAAAGAAGTTAAAGGAAGTGACGATTCAACAAAAAACCCCAGGAGATTCCTGTCTCCTTAACCATATACCGACATGTCTAAATTTCCGGGCGAATACGTTTAGATCATTAACAAACATAACCCCACATATGTTAAACTAAAGTGCATAGAACTAACTAATATCTTCCACACGTAATTATTTCTAACCAAAACGGCGGAAGAAACCAGGGTTAGTATCATCTAGTTACACACTTTAACAAAAGGTCGTCAACTTTCTTCTATTGAGTATCCGGGACATCAAGTCTTATATTTCGTCTACGAGAAAGTGGCAGGGCAATCGGAAAAAGAGCATCGAAAATTGGGACGGCTGGTGTCTGTGTTGCCTCTGTTTTAGCGCTCAACAAGGACTGACACCAATTTAGACTTCTGTGCTTATTACCGTTTAGTTCGTGACAACAATCTACGTACGGTGTCATGTGGCCTTGAAATTCCGGTCGGTGTAACTCTCCCTTCGACATTTTGTGTATTAACCGTCACATTTACTTAGCATACCTCCTTCTACATATGGCACAAAGAGTAAAAGACTAGAGACCAGGAAAAGTAATAAGTATACTGAGTGAAAGCACACGTCTAACGGAGTTAAATGTGTTCTGATGACGACCCAGGTATTAACGAAAGCCGGAGTATGTGTGATATAGGTGTGGTAGTTAGACGCCAAAGGAATGTCTCGGATCAAATAATGAGTCTAGGTCTGAATAGGAAGTTAGGGTAACTACTTAGTAGCCACCTTAACTTGGTGTCGTTATGCGTGTAATAACACTATTGGTTGACGTGTGAACTTCCCACTGTCAGATACTATAATCTCACTTAACTTGACATTCAGTATTATCACTTACAAAAGGTGGTCCTTTTAACAACAAGTTCTGTAAGTTATCAACTACGAGTAAGGTGTCGGTATTCTGATAATTGGGCAACAACACAACCCAGTTTAACTGAGGCTAAAGTAGTTTAATTTTTTTTTTTATATTCCTTAAAGGCAAGTTGGACTTTGAGTTACCGGCCGTAATAACACTTCGTGTACCCTTAACAAAATAAAAGGTGAAATACTTTTTTACGGGTGGGCGTAAAATAAGGAGTATTTCGGGGAAGGTTGGAAGGGCTTTACATGTGAGCTACTGTGTCCTTTTTCACTAAGCGTGGCTTCTACGGGGCTTTGAATGTGTGCATTCCGTTAGTCAAATGAATGTAAATTCTGTAATGTTGACCGTTGTTTTCATTGTGTTTGTTAGAATACAATTTAATGATACTATGACATGATTTAAAGGCCTGAAACAGAAAAAACAAAAGAGGCAGAAATATACTTCTTCTATAATTCAACAGAGGCAGTACAACAAAGGTATCGTTGTTGTTGAAAGGACAGTTTTGAGACATATATTTACTTATAATAATATAGGAAAAGTCAAAGTGTCTTGTTTAACCCATAGAATGTATTTATACAAATGTAACTAAAACAACACTTAATTTTGTTGGTCTACCTGTGTGCTATTCTTTACACAACGGTTTAAACCCGAGACTAGCATCCGTTGTAGCCCGGTAGGGCACTCCCGTAGAATTCGGAAGGATACTGGCGGGCCACCTCCTTCAGTTTTGCCAACTCCATAGTAATGAAAGTAGCTATTGGCTGTCCGAAAAGTCGCCAGAAGTCCCTAAATGACGTCATCGCCTAATTTGCATATAATTTAATCGCGGTAAAAAAACATTCCACCCCCTTCAAGGATCAAAACTTGAAACCACCAGAGTAAATCCAGACAACAGTAGATCAGAAATGTCTCTATTAGAAAAAGTAGAAAGTAGAAATAGTTTTGAGTAGAAATCTCCCTTACAATAAGGCAGTCCTATAGTATGCCTGTGTGTCATCTCCAATAAATGGCTTCAACCATCCTTTAAACTCAGGGTTTGATTCCCACTCCTTTCTGTACTTTTGTAAATACAGTTTAGACTGTGACATGATGACCTACGTGGATGTTTAGCTTGTCACAGAGAGGCACACACACAGTGGACGAGGTGATTAAGTGACTGAAGCTGTCTCCTCTCTGCTCTGACTGCAGCTGAGATGCTGCGGGAGGCAACTGTGAGTCTGCGCACCTGGGAGGGCTGAGGGGCTCACGGCAGCTCGTTAACTGCAGAACAATACGTGAGTCTCCAAACACCATAAAAGTCCCTAATAACACCATTACAAATTGTTAGATTAGTCGTTAGTCACTTTTGACAAAAATAAGTAGCTGGAGGGTTTGGAAAGGCGCCAAATTTAACGACAAAGTCGCCAAGTTGGCAACACTGCCCACCTTTTTGTTTTACCGTGTGTGTGTGGGGAGATTCCCCTTTGATTCTATTGGCTCTAACGGTCAGAAAGAGATGTCAATCACCAAAATCGACCAATGGGTTCCATAAAAATGGTAAAACCCCCATTTCCACCCAGATCACCTCAGAGGTGGAGTTTTTTTTGCTAAACCTCTCTAAAAAGGTCAAATGTCACTTGTTTTGCATCAATCTTGATACAGAGTACTTATTATATGTTGAACTTTGGATTCCTAAAGCTTTTAGTCTACCTTACCATCATCCAATGGTAGTTTTCACTGTAAGTAAAAAATATCTTTTGGACGGACACTATAATTTACAGTTTTTTACTATGTTCAATCTGAATTTTCTTTAAAATAAAAAACACCTATATTGATTCTGACTTTTCTACATCCAATTCACAGGTTTATCATTACTTTGAGAAAAAAGATTATTAATTTAACCCTTTTAGAAGGGAAGATATGGTCATTTGTTCTGGGAATGTAATTTTCGAGCCTGAGACCTGAAAAACAGGCTCAGGGCTAAACTGGTTTTAACTAATACTTTAGGCACAAACAGACGAAGTTGGAATTTTCTTTGATATTGTTGTGTTAATTTTGGAAGAACATAGTCCAGCTTTATGGGAATGACAAAATAACCGTGGAGGGCATAGACATTGGCCTGATTTAAGTTATGATGTGTACATTTAACCCTTAAATGATGTGCTAAAAAACAGAACATTTTGGTTGCAAATAATCTGGAAAACGAGAAAAAATGCATTTAAACATTATTCAGCATAAATCAATTACCCAGTTACAGCAACACAGAAAGCAACACCCAACATTTTAATTCATATTAAACAGTAGACTGTAAAAAGGGACGCCAGCATTGTACCGTTATTCTTATGGTATGTTTCCATGATATGACTTTACAGACTATTACTGTAAAAATAAATATAGTATATTTCTGTAGACTGTTGAATGAATAGGTACAAAATAAAATGCAATATTTGTATGATTATTTAACATTCTTTCTCACAGTTTACTGTTGACAGGTATTAGAACAACAGTATGTAATTATCATAATAACACACGTTGACTATTCCAACACTACTAAGAACAACCACAATCCAGCACATGTTGCCTTCTCAGCAGGGAGGAAAAGAGAGCTACTGGCGTTTCCCCCAGCTTTTTGTACAGACATTGATTGAGGATTGCCTGCAACTGAGGGAACTGCAGAGAGAGAGAGAGAAAATTCAATTCAATTCAAATAATGTTAGAGAGAGAGAGAGAGAGAGGGGTGGGGGAGGAAGACACACACAAACACTACGGCACATAACACATGCACTTTAAAACAGTATTTGTGCCTGTAAACATTTCTCTTGTTCATATCCGGACATTAAAAGATGCCTTTCTTACATTGATTCAGTGGAGGCAATGGGACACATAATCTACAGCCCCGGTTCTGTGCAAAAACAACATGTTTTGTTCATGTCAATAACATTATTTGAATTGAATTGAATTTTGTGCTAATTATTGTTAACTCAAAATTCAATTCAATAAAAAAATGAACAAAACATGTTGTTTATCAAATCAGTTTATGGAAAGTTATACATACATACTGTATGTACATAGTTTTTGCATTTACAATTCAATGTACTATTTAATACACTGAGTTAATAATATATAATTCCTTAAATTGGGAGGTCTTGAAATTGTTGTGAGTTCCTCAGGCTGTGGCAGGCGGATACATGTTTGGCCGATAGAGAAACTGATTCTCCGAGCAGAACTGCCAGTTTCTCCTAAAGGGTTAACATTGTCTTTCTTTGCCTTCTAGTTTTCTACAGTAAGGGTTCTCTTTTCTTTCAATGTTAGAGTTATTTGACAGAATTAAATTTGGAGGACCTCTTTTGAGTGCTTGTCCACTGAACTACTGAACAAGCCACTTGTCCTACTTCCATTTGATATTGGTTTAAATACATTATCTTATACATGACGACAAAAGTATTTGGTCTGGATTCTAATTTGAATATACAGTAAATGTTGTATAATGTTGTTTATGCAGGACAAATGGAATCGAAAGCTGTTTTTAAACAAGCCAATAAAACAATATTCTTCATTTTTTGTGTATGTGCAAGTTAAAGCGAGGTATAGCATGGTATTTTTTTTAACCCAGAAGAACTCTACAGGTCCAAACTGGTTATTAAATCTGTCTACTGGACAAGCCAAAAAATGCTTTTAAGTTTATTTCTGGCATTTCTTTGCTCCTGTGATTGCCTGAAGATTGCTGTTCTCAACCTCGTAACTCTCAAACAGTGCCACCGTTTTCATATTTGTGGCCATTTACGTTTTGAGCACAGAATGGTTCCCCTTTGACTTTCTGGCATTTGCACAGTCAATCTTACCCGTCAAATAGCGTCTGTTTACCCTTATGATGGCAAATTCGACTGCATGCCAAGTTTCTGTGAAGTGTTCAAGTCAGCATTTGTGGCCAAATGGAGCTTAAACAGAAACACAAGTGTGCAGTTCCTTTTATTGTGCGGCTTTTAAGTTTCGCTGGTGAAAAGATATTATTTTAATTCACACACTCCATTTGGTTACGTTTTTAGGTTAATGGTGCCAGTGACCGCTGGCAAGAAAGGCTGTCGAGTGAAAGGAATTATAATGTGAAGCAAGGCCGTCGCTATGGACGAGGCCGATGTAATAGGTCAGATGTTAGACCCTGGCAGTGACAGCGTGGTCTCAAGTGTAAAGCTGAGCCTCTCAAATGACCTTATACCCTTCAGGTATGTCAACGGGTCTACCTCCTGATACAGTAGTATACTGTCAACCAGACTTCCACTCTGACTGATTGTTCTGCTGATATATTCTGTCAACATGCTCATTTAAAGGGTAGGGTATTTCCCTGTAACCAGAACACCAAGGGTCTTAGATAGATCCATGACACAGACATAATTCCATCCATCAGCATCAACGAGGAGCCTATTGAAGTGTCCCTTGAGTACGTTTGTGAAAGCTGACAGTGCCATGTCTTCCCATCATTAACAAAAATCTATTCTAACACGTTATAAGTCCTAATTCTCACCCTTAAAACACAATCAGAGAACCCATGTTATGTTGACAAAGTACCATTTTAATAATACGAAATCGGTGGATGATAAACACTGTGGTGTTACAATTATATTTTCAAAAGGGAGTAAAAAGTGGTGTACAAAAAAAAAAAAAAAAAAAAAATATATTCAAAAATAAAAAATGTGTACAATGTACTAATTGATCAGATAGCCAGGCAATTGAACATTTGTTTTGTCAAATTGTGACACATTTCACTAATAATATGCCTCTTATAGCACTAATTTCATCAAGGGGGGGGGGCCTCCCGGTATTTAGAGAGGGCAAACCCAAAAGGGTTAACTTAGCAATGGTTGCTTGGTGCGGATGCGAATGCAAATTCCCCCAGCATAAATACTGCATCAAATTACGCAAAAGCAATTGACAAGAAGACACAGCAGGCACCTGCACTCATATATTCTATAAGGTGGTAGTGCTAATCCCACTGGGTAATGCTTTAATTAAACAGCATCCCATCCAGTCTACTGCCAAAAACATCCCCATAGCACTGTTTGCAGTCGTCGAGGTGAATTTTCAGTGTGTTGTTACAGATGTTAGTTATTTGGCATGGGCAAGAGGTGTTGCCCTACATGTTTGATGTTTAATTGTATGTGCTTGGCATAAACGGAATATACATTTCAGCAGAAGTTTAAATGATCAGTTACTTTAAAAGTGTTGGATAGGTATTGGTAAAATTGACTTATGGGTGATGAATTGAAGGAAAAACCATAACCAAATGAACGCTCCAGAGCATGAGGGGGGGCCCTGGTGATGGCATATGAAAATCAGATCTAGTCATATGCTATAGCTCTTCCCCAGTTACCCCACATCCCAAACTAGGAAAACTGAATATTGCTTCATCCCTCGCGTATGAGGGGAATATTTTTTGAATGATTTTAGCAGAGTCTCGATTAAGCATCCTTCTCCGTGCAAATGGGCATTTTAAGTGTCTGCGCCAAGTGCCAACCTTTTAGAAGGTGAGTGGAAACCCCCAGCCAAACCCCTTTGGTTCCAGGCAGCTCCAAAGGCCAGCCCAACAAAAGCCCATCCCAGCCCAAACTGTCACCACTTAAATCAGGCTTCGCCCCTTATAACATTAATTGATTATGCTTTAAAATTGAAAATAAACAACTCATCTTCGCCCATGTTGGGAGATAATGATTGGTAATTGTCAACAAATAATGTGTCCTATTTGTAAATTGTAGAATGTCATCAAGATTAAATCACATCCAATGTTTATTAATGAAGGAATAACACAGGATAAACAACTTTTTGTTGTTTTTAAATAAAACAGAAATCTGCACAGTCCTAGATAGGAATAATGTGTTTCCTCCAATGGGATGCTATTTGATGCTGTGGAGGTGCGGCCGAAAGTAAACGGTTGTTGACAGAACCTGCCTCTCCTCACCGGGTACAGTGGAAGGCTGTCCTGATGGGGTGGCGCGCATGCGCAAATATGGCCTGCGCGACAGACACAAACGGCCTCAGGCCAGAGCGGTACAAAGGAGTTACGAACTTAAATGTCTTAAAAGAGTTGGAGTTAAAAACCGGGCACGTTACCAGTTTTAATTGGGTCGGGAAAATTTTAAATCATCCGGATTTTAGACAATTTCACTTCGGACTAATAAAAGCACTTTGACTGCAAACCGACAAAACAAGAGAAGCATCCGTTACATTTCTCGGATAACCATGTAAACCTCCGACAGAAACATGTCGACCACTTTTATCCGCGGGTCTCCTCAGCTTCCAAACAACGACTTTGCAAAGCCCAATAACGGGGATCGGACAGCGTCGGGCGATCCCCAAGCACACTCGGGTAATCCAAAACCCATTTATCAGCACTGAACATGCTCACTTTCTTTGAATCCAGCAAGTCGAAAAAACTGGTAATTTTTTTTGTTTGGCAGAAGTTTTTTCGCCATGGAACCAAACGGCAGGAAGCCCCAACAAATGGCGTATCCGGCAGATGCCTCCAAAACGGGCAGGAAAAAAAAAGTGAGAAATACCTATTTCAGAGAAGTTGTTGATTTGGAACCCCTACTGCCACGGCAGAGGCAGTGGATTCTGGGGTTTTTTTTCCGCGTTCTGGTGGCGCCTTTGGAATGTTGTAATACGTATGGACTGCAGTAAATAGATGAAGAAAGTGTGGTTAATATCATGGGGCATTTTTTACAGCCTTACTCAAAAATATTTCCGGGAAAATGACAATGCCACACTTTGTATGCCACATTACAAACAGTGTTAATTTTTTCCTCCAGAAAGATTAGATGAGGGGGAAAACAAGGGAAAGTCCCTCACTTGGCAATTTTTGGTTTTCATCTTTGCAATCCCGCTCAAACGCGTCATCAACCTTACTTAACAGTCCATGGGATGCTTGCATACGGGCCTACTCGATTCAAGATGAATGGCACTTGAACCAAACTGCATTGTTTTTTTATCAGCGCCCCGTGACCCACAATTAACGTGGTGTCCTTTGATTTCCCCACAAAAAAAACATTCCTGGCTCCTTGTCAACATCCCGACAGCCGAGATGAATGGAAGTATAAATGCGCCTTTTTTCAACTTCTTGTTTCAGTGTTTTACAAGTATTGGAATTTTTTCGGCTTGAAGGGCTACAAACAAACCATTTTGAGGGAAAAAAGCATGTCCATTGAGATTTGATGTAGGCGCTTTCGCTCTAAAGGGTGGGTTGGCAATTATCTGGTAAAT
>NW_011350100.1:160916-203158 GCF_000735185.1 Notothenia coriiceps
ATCTTAATATTTAAGAACCTATTAATGTGTTATACCAGATTAACGGGAATAATCTCAGCTAACTGACGATACAAACAATTTTTACCAAAACAAAACACAAGTCTCATAAGAAGCATCTAAATGACCCCTGAGCGAAAAATGCTAACGCACTTTGGCACAGAACTCAAGATAAAAGTACCCTTATTACTTATCGTAGCTGCACATACAAGATATCCGATTAAAGCTGAGGTTCCACAGATTATTTAGGTATATAGTATCATCACTGAGCGATCCAAACTCGCGACAGGGGAAGTAAACTCAGACATCACAACACGTACCTTTACGGAGCTTTTACGGGAGATCGTCTCACCGTAGCTGTCAATCTGATCAAAAGACGTGTTCAATGGCATTAAAACGAGAAAAAACGCGGCTGAATCCGTTAATCCACAGGTTTTTAACGTCTCTGTATAAAAAAATTATTTCATTTATAATCCATAATTCCATTTTTATGTAAAAATCGGAGAGTAAAAGTTAGCTGCTAATGGTAGCCACCAGAGTTATGCAGCTTCCGGTTTTGGCTATGCGTGACTCTCACACACACACACATTACCAAATAAGGAGTATGTGGGAGTTCAAAATCGACCAAGGGGGGCCAGAGATATGGAAAATCCACCCAAATGACCCCAGAAGTGTTGTTTTTTTGCTAAATCTCTCTAAAAAGGTCAAATTTAACTTGTTTTGCATCAATCTTGATACAGGGTACTTATTATATGTTATAGTTTGGATTCCTAAAGCTTTTAGTCTACCATCCATTCATTGAAGGGTGGTTTTCACTTTAAGTCATTTTTGGGACGGACACAATAAGTTACATGTTTTTACTGTATTCAATCTGAATTTACTTATTGATTCTGACACTTCTACATCCAACTCACTGTAACCTTGCTTTGAGAAAAAAGATTATTAATTTAACCCTTTTAGAAGGGAAGATATGGTCATTTGTTCTGGGAATGTCATTTTCGAGCCTGAGACCTGAAAAACAGACTCGGGGCTTAACAGGATGACACCATAAATGCTGACAACATCTTACAGTTCAAATATTTTTGTTGGTGGTACATTTACAATGCAAAAAAAGGTGTACCATTTAATCTCAATGAGATCTGCAGGAACTGCTCGAACCACTTAAATGAACAGTGGAAATAGGAAACAACTTGTTTTTAAAAGGCAAGATTGAAGCCACCAAGGTTTATCAGCTACACTGTTGACATACTCAGTGAGTAGCAAAACATTATTCCCTGCTTGCACTGTAGATTAGATCAAAACCTTTATTCAGCTTTTCACCTAACTAGCATTCGTTAGTTATAATATGCAGTGAAAACTTTGCAGGTAAACTATTCGTAGAAGGTAATTATCAGGAAAGCTTTACGAAAAGATATGACCGAAGTCTAATACTTTCTCTGGAGGATTGTGGTAGTATGCTAATACCATGGTCACTAACTGTAACACTGTATATAAATATAATGGCTGCCTGCAGTTTTACGACGTTATGTTATATATTCAAAGAAACGGACTGGTGAAGTATGAATTTCACAGATCTGATACTTTCCAATACTTTCTGGGGACACAGCATAAGACTTCAACGCGGTGTTATCTGTATTGCATTGTTATAGTTGTTGCATTAGTTGTACTATGGCCTGCTCCAACTATAATAATGTATTCCTCCTACTACCAATGTATTCATCTTCTTCTAGCCCATAACCCAGGCTGCACTGCACCAGGGTTGTGATTGGTCACCAAATTAAAAAAAACAGAGCCCAAAGAGTGCAGTCATTCAAATATTTTCCATACAGGGATTTATTTCCCGGCAGTTTTCTACAATCAAACCGTGGCTTCACTCTTCAAAATGTATTTTAAATGGTAGGTATTCATTTTTTATCTCTTTAATTGTTTAGATGGATTCTGTTTCCAAAGAGCTCATAAGAAACTCATGTGGGTATTTATGATTCATGTTAATGTTTTATTGTGGTGCGAGGCATGTCAATTAGGGATGAGGTCAATGGCCGGGTAAAGTCGCAGGCTATACAACGTGACCTTGAGGGAGGTCTGTTTATCACCTGATCAAGAGGGTAAAAGTGCACACACACACACACACACACACACACACACACACACACACACACACACACACACACACACACACACACACACACACACACACACACACACACACACACACACACACACACACACACACACACACACACACACACACACCTGGGCTCCTGCTCTCTGCTGCTCATGCAGGGAGTCCTGCAGCTCGAGGAGGCGTGTCCTCAGCAGCGACCCCTCCCCTTCGTGACATGTCTCCACCAGGATGCGGTGCAGCTCCTCGTGGTGGGCGTGGCTCAAGGTCAGCAAGGCCGCCTCCTGCTCCTCATTCCTCATGTTCAGAGAATAAATCACCTGGAGAGCATCAAGAACACACAAGGAAATATGACACAGTTGTGCAAAATTCTAACCAAATATATATTTTGAACTCATCTTTGAGGGATATGTCAGTCTTTTTCTTTGAGGAACAGGTCGGCACCACCTCCCTTGACTCACGTGAATATGTTCGTGTCTCATACTGTTATGCCTCCTACATGCCCCTGGAATTGTCCATCAAAGATGTCCATGTTTATTAAATGCTCTTTTGTATTTTTGGTTAATGAGGAAGTATTTTTAGGCCATTCAGGCTTTCTGCATTAATATTTTCTTCTTTGTTTTTAACAGTAGCTGAACGATGTTCTGGTTTTCTGTCCCTCAGGTCAAGAGCTTGAGGAAGAAGGGCTTTCTTGAAGAGTTGTCTCTATTTTTGGAACTAACAGCAGAATAATTTAAAGCTGAAACCGCCAGTCATTGTTGAGTTTAAGCTGACATTGAAAGATTTAAGATGTTTCCTCTTTGATAAGAAAAGATAAAAATGAGCCTCATTTGATTTGTAAGCACACATTGAGTATAAAACACTTCTGTTTATGGACTATATTTCAGATTCTATTCAAGGTTTCAAATTCCTTTACCTTTTACATCACTAACAGGATATAAATGTACAGTATGTCATTGTTTGTTGATGTATTTTAATGTTACTTTCTTAACTAAATGTTCTTTGCAAAACAATCCTCAGTATAATTCGACCTTGTTACAGTTTACATCCTCGTGGATTCAGATGATTGACTCTGCGGGGTTGTTTCCTCTTTATTAATCTAACTCGCAAACAGCTGGAAAACTGACACCAGCACTTCTCCACAAACACAGACATTATGGAGCCAATATTTAGAGCCGGCAGCTTTCTTATAACAAATAGTACACTGACACAGATGACATGGAAACACACTCATCCTCAAACACAAATAGGACATAGAGTTCATAGTGTTCATCTACTGTAACCAAGGTCTGGTGAGTTAATATAGTCCAGGCACTGAGGCTTCAAGCGGTGATTCTCCTGCCGGTCACATATGACATCTCTCCCCCTCCTCTCAATATAGTCTGTGACTAACACCTGAAATATGGCCCGTTTCTCCCTACTATTCACTTTACCCTCTACGACATGTCTACAGTGTCATCGTATGCGTCTACTGACCCCGATGGCTCACTTACCCACCCTCAGAGGTATGTGTGTGTTTGTGTGTGCATGTTTATGGGTGAAGGAAGGGGACACATAGGCTCATATTTTACCCAGACGCCTCTCTGTCTGCAGCACACAGCTGGCACAGCACTGCCGGACATTCCTTCTGTGTGTGTGTGTGTGTGTGTGTGTGTGTGTGTGTGTGTGTGTGTGTGTTTATGGGTGTGTGTCCTCCTCTCTCTTACAGAGACCCACACACACGTACACTAACATGGTCTCAACATTGTCAATCTCCATTAATCTATGGTGTATTATTTATAATTCAACGACAGCTATCGTTGATGGATTTGACATCTTCCAAGATTCTAATCACAAACCCCCCTCTCTCTGTCATGTCAGTATAACACTCGTACAGTATGTCACACCAGATACTCAATAACGTCACTGTGCCTGAATTTTTGCTCGTGAACCAAGGGTCATCACTCAAAAGACTGAAGGGGACACGAATAGAGGACAAACTCTGAGGGCAGTGTGTGTGTGTGTGTGAGAGAGCTGTTCTTGTATGTTCTCTTATGCCAGTTTGAGTGTGAGAGCAAGGAAAATAAGAGGAACATTTAGCAGGAGAGATAAAGACAGAGGACAATTTAGCAACCATCCCCATCAACAACCTTACAACCTTATGCGATTAATTAAAATTGAGTCACAAAATACTTTGTAACTTGACTTTGTAACTTCCTCAAATTAAACAACAAGCCCATCAGTGAGTCCTCAGAACCACAAAACCAAGCCAAGCAAATTAAGGACATTTAAAACTAAAACTGCTAAATAAATTGAAGGCTGACATAGAACAACTCTGCATTATGGCTGCCAATTTCCAAATGTAATTTGAATTTTAAAATGTAAATGCAATGTTAAAATCAAAACATACTTGTGGATGCATACTTTAAGTCTAAATTCAAATTTAAATGGAATAATCGATTTCCATTTTTATTTCCATTCTGACCTAAATGATTTGACATTTCATTTTCAAATGACTCTGCTTTACGGTTGAGAATATTCCAATGTGCCCAATTGCCATTACAGTGTAGTGCTGTTAGGCTGTTTCCCTGACACAAATATATGGCAAACGCTAATGCAGGAGCATAAGGCCGAAGCAAGGGATCATCAGTTGGCATCTTTGTTTTAGACATTAGACATTGCCTTGCCATTTTTTAAAGCCCATGTTCAGACACTCTTTTAAATTCCAGTGTAAAAGGTGTCACACTTGGATTGAGCTTTTGGAGTAAATTCTCAAGACACTTGGCATAGCGGCTCACTCAGTATGGACACTTGCTACTGTAAATCCTGTCTTGAGATCCCCATATTGATCCTGCCAATCGATAATGTTATTCATGTATCTTCACAAGCTGGTGCCCGTGCTTATTGACAACAACTACATAGTCAGCAAAGCATGAAATTCATATTCGGTTCTACATTGTAAAGGAGACCTTTGATGAGGCTTTTTGAAACTGGAGTGAGATGAGGAGTGGATGGTTGGTGCACAGAGGAGTGCTTAGGCAAAGAGACAAGCAAGCATGCACACTTACATCAGTCCTTCACACACACTCACCCATACCTCCACACATATCAAAGAGGGAATTGGCTGTGCTGGATTACAAAGCAGGGAACATTGTGACAGACAGTGTAAGCTAGATAAGTACAGGAAATCACAGAATTAGAGCTGCCAATCAAAAGTGCTGTCGTATATGTGCACACAAACACACACTTTAGTATGCTACCGTTGATCTCTGTGAGTCGCATAAAGAGACTACTCTCTTCTGTGTATTCAAGTGAGCGTGTGCATGTCTGTTCACACACAAGCTTATGTGAACATTCACAACAGCTGGCCTGACATTGTCAGCGCGGCTTTCTTCCCATTGGCTTGTTCCGCCGCGTAAACACACTCCGACGTGCTGCTGGTTTATCTTTAGCAGTACCCATTCAACCAGGGTAGACTCACTCTCAGCAGAGAGTCGGGGGGGGGGAAGGGAGATGTGCAAGTTGAGCATAACTGTGGATGGGTGAGTGGATGAGTTAGGGACAGCCAGACGTGAGGAGGTGTGTAAAGTGCATGAGTGTGTGTGTGTGAGCAGGGGTTAATAAATATATTAAGGTTACCACAGCACTGACCCATTTCCCGCTTCCTCTCCACTCCATACCCCGCCCCCAAAACACTCAAATAAACTTTGTCTCACATGCCCAGCATCCCAAAGCTCTGACAAAATGCTTACACCAAATATCCGATATGATGATTCTTATATTTCATCAGCACTGGGTCTCGGATTTGTTTTTACTGCGGCCATCAGAGAGCTAAAGCGGGCTGGCTGGGCTTGCATAGAGTTTCAAGAGAGAGACATCAGTCCAGGCTTCTTTTTCATAGCGATGGAAGGAGCAGAGGGCAGGAGAGGTAGAAGGACGAGGCTGGCAAATCCCCCTAACAAGCAAAGACACTAGTGCTGACCCCTCATCTGTGTCATCTTTGTTTGTGTGCATCTGAGAAGAAGCTTTATGAACAACACATGCAAGCTCAAATGCAATACAGCTGAAATAATAAATAAAATAAATCGACTATTATATACACAGACAAATTATCAATTCGATATTCGATTAGGTAATTTTCCATGCAAAAATGGTCTCTCAAATATGAGAGCTTTTCTCAGCTTCATATTATGTTAGGCTTACATGT
This sequence comes from Notothenia coriiceps, assembly GCF_000735185.1. Lineage (NCBI taxonomy): Eukaryota > Metazoa > Chordata > Actinopteri > Perciformes > Nototheniidae > Notothenia > Notothenia coriiceps. The sequence goes on from NW_011350100.1 coordinate 167,222, forward strand.
TTAGGTTTTGGACTGACAAGACATCTTAAGACATCACCTTGAAATTGGAGAAACTGTGAAGGACATTTTTCACTCTATTCTGACACAGTTTCAGAAAAGATTATTTGTTAATGAAAAGATTAGACGAAAATAATAATTGACTAGTTTAAAAACTGATTGGCAGATTAAACTATATTGTTTTTATAGATGTTAGTACACACACACACACACACACACACACACACACACACACACACACACACACACACACACACACACACACACACACACACACACACACACACACACACACACACACACACACACACACACACACACACACACACACACACACACACACACACACACCTATTGGCTGCAGAGGTGAACCCATAGGACAGGATGCAAACTGCACAGTCATCAGTAATTGTCATAGCTCAACAAGCGATGGGTCATGCCCTGCTTCTGTAAGCGTTATTGTTCACCAGAGAGAGGGAGAATCCCCATATAGCTATGCTTACTGTATGAAAAGAGCAGATACTGCTCCTGCTGCTGCAGCTGTCAAGCATCCCTGCCTGCACACTCACACTGTATGTGGAGGGTAAACAGCAGATGTTCATGCCTAAAAAGACATGATTATAATAACGATAAAAGATGTTTGGATAACCCAGTCAATGCATTTTTGTTACAAAGAATGTGGTGGTTACAGCTTCTTTAATGTGGATGTGTTGCTGCTCTTATCCCTGTTCATTGATACCTTGTTATCTGTGTGTCAAACAAAGACACATCCTTTTGGGCTGTGGCATTTATGCAATCTTTGAAATGTGCAATTCTCTTCATTTTATTATTATTCAACCATCTGACATGAATTATAAATCAATGCATGTTGAAGATAATCCATAAATCAACTATTAATTAGTCTACACCAGTAGGTTACTAATTGCCTCGCTGCAAGGTTTGGCTCTCCAAGAACTGAAAACCTGCAGCCAACATCTAGAGCTCTGACGGATCGCTCATGTCTGATTACTGTGTCAGTCACGAAGACGAATGAACCCTGATCCAAGTTTCAAATCATTATCCCAAGAGATGTTGATGATTTGTAGCAGTGCACATCTAGCCTAATGGTGTTGAGGCAATGTGTATGCTGCAATATTTACTTACATGTATATTACTAATGCCTATAGCCTTATTATCCTGTAACTATTATTATTTGTATTATTAACATTATTAATTATAGTATTTTTTTTCTTTGTAATCCATATGGAAACAAATTATCTTTCCATAACCATGTATAGGGTGATTTCTGTAGGTGTCCCAGTAATATGTCATTTATCCCAGGATCATTAAAGGTCGCCTTCTCGATTGGCTGTGCAGCTTTACTATGTTTCTAGGCATGGGCAGATACTAGTGAGGCAGATCTCAGATCAGCATCAGCCTGACTCTCCCGGTGCCACCGGAGGCTCTTACCTTGGTGAGCTGAGCGATCTTCTTGCACATCTTGCTGTGCATCTGGTAGTCGTACAGCTCCTGCTCGATGTTCGGGAACTCTGCCGCAGTCCCGTTAACGGAAGAGCCTGGCCCGAGGGGCTGAGCAGCCTTACCGGCGCCTGAAGCCATAATGAACCCCCCCCCCCCAGGGAACTTCCACACCGGAGGATAGTCAGAAACCTTCCTGCTCCCTCCCCTCAGATGAAAATTCCCACCAAAACCGTGTCAACTTTTTACTTGTGCATCTCATTCCTCTGTCGGTAGACCCCCTCCCGTGAACAGCAGCTCGCCGGAAAACATTTGGTTGTAGATCGGCGGGGCTCTCGGTTGTTGCCCCCCTCCTCTCTCGGTGCGCCCGGTGCTCGCGGAGGTCACACGCTGGAAGTCCATCGGGGACGCGCTCGCGCCGACCGACTCTTCCGTGCTGTCAACAGACACGTTTTATTCTAAGAGGGAAAATAAAAAGGCATATATTCCAACCACCTGTCTCGCGGCAGGGGCGGAGAGGGGCGTGTGTTTCCTACGGAACATTACCGGGGACAGCTCGAGAGGCGCACTGCTGCAGTGAGCCCCGCCCCTACCGGCGCTGCTGTATCAATCACCGGGAGGAGGGAGGAGGGTCTCGGGGGTCTGCTGTGTGGTTTTACTCCATCAATCAGATAAAATAAACATGTGACTGCTGCTGCGTACTGCTTTTATTTAACGGCGGGTATTTTCATCGGCAACGTACTTCTATACTATTAGGCTACTACCACTGGGAAGTATAGGCTATGTACATTTTCTCAAGTAGACTACTGTACTTAAGTACAATTGTGAGGTAGGCCTACTTGTACTTTACTTGAGCATTTCCATTGTATGCTACTTTAAACTTCTACTCCACTTCATTTGAAAGGGTAATCATTTAATTTTACTCAACAACTTCAAGGCTACATTTAATATATTGAGTTACCATCTCAATAAAAACAAATTCCAAATACCTATACATACAAATACAAGACATTTCTTAGATAATCTGATGTGAACATGTTTAAAGGAATATCTTTGAATATTGTTTTCATGCCCAGATTTACATTATTACTCAGTTAAATACAATTGACCGTGTATACCTGGAATTATTTTTAGCAGGCTACTTTTTAAATATTTTATTTACGCAGGAGTATACAAAAACAGGCCCTACTGTTTGTTTAGGATTAGGGTTAGGTTTAGGTTATGGTATATCATAAAGGCTTGTTAGATGAAAGAACTCAAGCACTAATCTGATAATAGATTATTTCCCACATTTGACCCATATAGGCCATCAGTGTACAAGATCATTGGTGTTGGGATGTCCAGGGCTGCAGCTGTCAGGCAGCTGTGGAGGATAGGATACAGGAGGGTATCCTACCCAGGCTCATGCATTGGACCTGCGTGCATGTGAGCGTAGGATTATCTAAGAGGTCAAAATGTCAAAATATCATAATGATTATGCTTTTGGAGGCAGGGGGTATAAGTATCTCCAATAGTCCACCCACTCTCTCTTTCATGAGCCAAAAATATGTGATAAAACAACTTCTTGTACAAAACACAAAAGTACTCATTCTGCACAACCACTCATTTCAGAACAATATAGATTCGAATTGGAATTCAATATAATACATCTTTTAACTCTGCTGCTTTTTTCACTGTGATCAAGTTGTATCTAATTTATGATAAAACATAATGAGGTGGGCTTTTTTTGATAGAATAATGTATCTGAATCTCTAACCCTAACCATAATCAAAATTAGGACACATTATTATCTTGTTCTTTGAATGCTTGAAATTACAATTCACAAAAAATCCAGCAAAACAAGTGTTTTCAACAATTTGTTTGGTTGTCTCCCAAAGTGCCTCACAGTGGAGTACGCAGAATAAGCAATGCAAACATTTATTTCAGAGCGGTTATTCATACATGTTCCATACCTCAAATCCATTCCCTCATTTCTTTAGGTACTCGTTGCAAAAATAAAAAATCACAGTAAATATTTCATCCCAATTGATGTACAACAGTATTAGTAATAATAAAGTCATTTTGAACCATTGAAGTAATAGGATTTGCCTTTTCTTTAATGGCGTGCAAGAAAGATTAATGTGATTTATCATGTCAATTTACTAAACGATTATTCAATCTTTAAAATAACAGAAAAAAAAGTGCTGCTGCTTTAAAAAGTTCATAAAGTAGCCTGACCGGTATAGCCTCCCAGGCAAGACTCAGGGCACACATTTGAACCCGCTGTTTACGTCATGCGTAGTAGTCACGTCTCAGTTCTCGCGAGACCACACGGCAGAATTTGAAAACGGGCGGTAGCGTTGGAAGAGGAAATCGGAAAGAAAGGTACATTTCTAATTCTCATAATTTGTGTAATTGTATTGTATAATATAACGTCAGCTCCAACGTTATGATTAAATATAGTTGAACGTGTCACCAGATACTTTTATCCCGAAACAAAGTAGCCAGGTTACGTTGTTTTTCTGCTCTCCTATAGTTAGTGTGATCGAGGAGGGGCTTTTAGCTAATGAGACACTAGAGACAAACGGGCTGCTGAAGTTAAAACGTTACGGCCGTGTTGTGAAGAAAGCTAAAGCGACTGTTGGACTAATTCTGTCTCATTGTGGATTTCTGTGAAGGAAAGATGACTACAGACAGTGAAGTGGACATAAAAGAGGCGTTTCAGCGCGCTCAGAAGGGCCACAATAACAAAGCAAAGCTGGTGGCAAGCCTGAACAGCCGCTACAACAAGGTGAGTGATCTGTGGTGCTTAATGTAATGTTAATCTCTCTATCTTTATACAGAATACACTTACTCAGAGTTTATATCCATGCTGTAATGTAGGGGTAATAATGTGGTAAAAGGTTTCACAAGACACTATGAAAACAATCAAAGGAGAACAAAATTAATAGGGCAATGAGAGATTTTAATATAAAATTACAAATAGAACTACATAAAAGAAAACAAACATTTAATCCACACATTTATTTAATTCAGACTAAGGTTAGACTAAATGTTTTCATGAGGTTTGTTCCAAATATGTGTTGCACAGAAACTGAAAGCTGCTTTTGTGTTTTATTTGTATCACAAGGACAGTAATATAGTACGCTAGATGTCTTTTTATTTCCTATAAAATACATCTTCTTTCCCTATTCAACTTTTTCTACACTACTTGTTTTTTTGTATCCAGTTTTATTATATATTTCTTCTTTAAACCCCATGATTTATGACTATTATGTTTTGTGTTTACCAAGTATGTCCATATGTGGATACAATATTATCTTTGTTGATAAACGTTGCTCATTGACTGTTATTATTTCAGTCTTTTATTTAAATGTTTTAGATTCTTTTTGGGAACATGAAAATGGGGTAACATGTTGAATTATTGAATGTAGGGTAGTCAAACCCTTACTCATTCACTTCAAAAATTAAATGATATATACAGAAACATTGATATTGCTGAAACTGGTTACGTAATTTCCTCTAAATCCTCCATCCCCTCAACCAGCTGGAGGACAAGACCCTGTTCCATGAGGAGTTTGTCCACTACCTGAAATACGCCATGATCGTCTACAAGCGGGAACCTACAGTTGAAAACATCATAGAGTTCGTAGCAAGGTTTGCCACAAGCTTCCTGTCCCCACCAAAAACAGAGGAGGAGGAGCAGCAGCAGGAGGAAGAGGAAGAAGAAGATGAGGAGGATGATCATCCATTTCTGAGTTTCATCTTCAATTTCCTGTTGGAGGTATAAACATTGTTACATGAGTGTATGCACACCGTTTCTTCAGTGATTACAAGTGATTAACTTTGTGACTAAAACATGTATCACGTTCACCCAACTTTTTCTAGAAAACACTTTCTGAATTTATTTCAAGCATTTGCAAAGCATCCCTGCTGTGATTGATGTTTCTGCTTATTCTTAATCAGATGTTGTCCTGTCCCATCTGTTTCCCCTCTCTGCCTGTTGGCCTCCATCTGTTTCTTACTCCTACACTTTTATATCTCACTTTCCTTTTTCCACTTCTTCTCCCAAATTGTTGCCTTGTCTTCCCAGTCTCACAAAGCCAGCAGCCATGCGGTGCGTTTCCGTGTGTGTCAGCTGATCAACAAGCTGCTGGGCAGTATGGCGGAGAATGCCCAGATAGACGACGACCTGTTTGACCGCATCCACCAAGCCATGCTGGTCCGAGTCACTGACAAGTTCCCCAACGTGAGGATTCAGGCTGCTCTGGCCATGACGCGTCTACAACAGCCCAAGGATTCAGACTGTCCAACTATCAATGGTTTGTTTTTTCTATCCCTGCATGATTTATTTAGATTTGACACAATACACTACAACATATGCAGAATATAGTCTTTAATTCACATGTTTAATCAGTAATTTTTCAATTGTCCTTTGTTTTTTTGTGATTTGAAATGTATGTTTTTAAATCTTTCTCTTTGTCATTGGCCCTCAAACCGTCTAATGCTCAGCTTTTTTCCACTTTTTAGCGTATATGTTGATTCTGGAAAACGACACCAATGCAGAAGTGCGTCGTGCCGTTCTTTCCTGCATCGCAATGTCCCCTCGCACCCTCCCCAAAGTACTCAAACGCACCCGGGACATCAAAGAGAATGTCCGCAAGCTGGCCTACCAGGTAACTTCAGATCCAGTCAAATGATATTACATTGTTCTTGCCAAACATTGTGATTGCAGTTCAAACTTGCTATCTTTTCTATTTTCTGTTTTTAAGGTTCTTGCTGACAAAGTTCACATTAAAGCTTTGACCATCGCACAGAGAGTTACTCTAGTGCAGCAGGGTCTCCGTGACACCTCAGGTAACTATTTCTGTAATGAGTGTAATGTGTTTTTCGTACTTGCTGCAAAAACAATATATTATTAGTTAATCTGTTAGAATTATTCTATTTCTTATTTATTTAGTCCATTAAATAGAGACCTTTTTTCATCACAATTTCTCACAGTATAAGGTGTTGTCTTTAGCTTTGATTTGTCCATCCAGCATTTTAAACTGAAATACATTTATACCAAAATGATGTATAAAAGATTGCACATTCTCACATTGGAGGTCAGTAAACCAGTGTTTTCAAAAAACCGACTAAACTGACAAAAGGAAAACTAAAACGGGTTGTTTTAGCTCTGAATACCATCATGTACGTTTCATATTTGTTATTTGCTGTGCTGTAGAAACGGTGAGGGAGATGGTTTCTTCTCGCCTGCTGCCGGCCTGGTTGCTCCGGGTGGAGGGAAACGTTATTGGTCTGCTCCATAAGCTGGATGTGGAGAACTGTGCCGACACTGCTCTGGAAACACTGAAGGCCATCTTCAAAGGCACTCTGACTGAAGAACTGCAGCAGAACAGAGCGCAGCTCGACAACAGGTACACTCAAACCTCCACTCTGTGGCTTTCATATTATCACATAGTTACCCAATGTCTGAAGTTGTGCTTACGTGTGTTTTCAACAGGAAGCTGATCCCTGTGGACTCTCTGTCCTGTGAGAATGCTCTGTACTGGAGAGCTCTGTGCGAGTTCCTCAAGGCTCAAGGAGACGACGGTGAGGAAATGCTGGAGCAAGTGTTGCCAGACGCTGCCACTTATGCTGACTTCCTCTACCGGTAAGAGAAGAGCACGTCTTCAAACAATATTCAGGTGCCCATATGAAAACAAAAATCTAGTCATTCTTACTACTTTTACGGGACATTACATTTTCCCCCAATATTCTAAGTATGCTTTGCGAGTTTAAGATACACTTAAAGTTGTGAACTTAAACTTAAATAAAGTATCAAGTAGTGAAAGTAGTTACTTTTTGATGCTCAGAACAGAACACCTCACTCAGTTTGCTCATGTTGTTGCTCAGGTATCTGAAGGCAGGTCCAGAGGAGCTCTTTCTGTATGTAACTGTGTGGCCAACTCGTTGCTTATTTTCATCTTAACATGGCTAGTTATTTTAAAGTGTTGTATTTATATAAAAACACGCAATCCCAGTAAAACAAGCATTACAACAGAATACATGGCCTTTAATACATCGCAGAATGTCTTCCACATTTCTTTATAGTTTAAATCCCAGCTCTCAAATTTCCGTTCGATGCCCAATGTTGTAACACTCTGCTGTTTTACCACCTACCTAATAACTGGGATGCTAATGCGTGAAATGCTGCATAACATTTATCTGCACACAATAAATGTGTTTTTTATTTCGTGACCAGGTTTGTAAAGACCTCTCAGGTGCTGTCTAAAAGCAGATAGACGTGTGTAGCTGGTGTGTTGCTGCATCTTGTAGGTAGTGCTGCTACAGTGTTACAGTATTGCAATTTATCTTATTGTGCTGTTTATTCTGTGACGTATAACTTTGGTTCTGGTAATCAATGACAGCAAAATCCAATATAAGTTTTAAACCTCCTGAACATGCCTGTTGCAGATATCTGAAGGTGGTGCCTCTGCTGACAGAGGAACAGAGGGCCGACTTTAACCAGTTGGAGCTCGTCATGACCAAGGAGTTCATCTCCCAACAGCTCATCCATCTCATCGGCTGTCTGGACACCAACGAGGAGGGCGGCAGGTAAGAAGAGGAACAAAGATGCGTTTGTTAAAGTAAAAAACTTGGGAGCGAAAATAAATATCAGTATTTGAAAGAGTTTGTTATTCAGCGCTTTTTTGTTCTGCCCGACAAAGCCCTTATTAGGCGCGTTCACACCGGAGTACTTTTCCCCGTACTTTTCCCGTTTACTTCCGTTAGTACCTCTTATTTTGCGTTCACACCAAAAAGAGTACTTAGTGCCGGGAACTTTTACCCCCATTTGTAGTGCCTGCTAGAAAGGTGGTACTATCCTGGGGAGAAAAAAGTACCAATTTCTATTGGCTGGGCGAATTGCAAACCACGCCCCGTAAAACTCTGAAAAGTTTTATGACGCCGCCATTGTATTTGCTGGCATTAGCATTATTAGCATTAACATTAGCCCCGCGCACCAACGGAGAGAGAATAACTTATGGCAACACAAAAAAAAACATGGGAGCGGTGGAGATGAGGAGGTGTCGGCGTTCTGGCGATTCACTCGGAAGGCTTCAGGAGAAGCTGCTGGGAGTCCCGTTCCCAACCCCGGGGACTTCGGGTGGCAGTATACGCCGTGAAGTGGTTTGCGGCCTGCCAGTAAACCCAAAGCAGAAGAAGAAGAAGTGACGTCAGCGGCTTCATTTGCGTAATCTTCCCTCAGGGAACTTATTCCGGTGTGAACGTGATCTGTACTTAGTTCCATGGGGGTACTAAGTGCCGGCACTAAGTACAGCAAAGTACTTGGTGTGAAAGCGGCTATTGTCCAGTTGGCCAAAATGTATCCGGAGCTTGTTAAGTTGTTGTCTGACATGTTGAATGTTTTTGCAGGAAGCGCGTGTTGTCGGTCCTGCAGGAGATGTTGGCTCTGCCTCAGACTCCCTCCTCCCTGGTCTCCCTTCTCACTGAGAAACTCCTCACCCTCATACCCGATGACCACAGACGCATACAGACTGTAAGTCACATTTTTCTATCATTATTCAATCCTAGGTGAACTTCTTTTCCACACACAGGAGGAGATGTCAATGCCCTTCATAGATTCAACTGAAGAACTCATTAGGCAGACCTTATACAAGATATTTATCAACATTTGCTGATGGATGCACTTTGAGGCGGAAGGGGCGGATCATTGTTCTGATGGAAGCATGAATGAAACCGTTACTAAAGGTCTTCTGCTTGAGATTAAACCAAATGAAAGGGGTTTTCCATTGTGTGTTAGGATCATTACCACTGAGGTATGTGTCATAATGTGAGCTGGCTTTGTGTTCCTCAGGTGGCAGAAATCATCTCCGATGTGAGGGAGCCCATCATGGAGGCCATCGCACCGATGGACGAGAACATGAGCCGCCGGCATCAGGTCCAGGTGGGCAACACTCAGCCAACTGAAAGCCCCCAGGAGCAATTACATTCATAATCCTCTCCAAACACCCCACTGTTTTTTGGATGGATGAAAGCACCACATTTTGGCACATCTCTTCTTGTATTTGTTCAAAGGTTCAATGAATTTGCTTCACAAGATTTTCTTTATTATGGATAAACCCATTAACTAAATGAAAGGTTTACAACTTCTTGAAAATGAGAGGACTAACAAATTATACATTTTTTATTTCTATGTCTTCTCTTCTGTTTCTGTTTGTCCATCCCTCTGCACCACCAGCTGGCAGAGGGTTTGTATTTGGAGGGAAAGCATGTTTTCAGTGAGGTGGAAAGGGCATAATCATGTACGCCAATCTGGTCTTTCCCTTTGCAGGGAAATATGTATATCAATTTCTCACAACATCTTGAATTCTTCTTGTATGCCTCCACGTAAACAAAGAATCAAAAAGCCCCTCTTGAGGAAGTAAACGGGGCCATTTTTCCATTCGCACACAACTCTTGCAAAATGATATACGTGTCATTTATCCAGATGTAAGCTTACTACTTCCTAAACACATGCATTTTATTAAAAAACTTCCAATTTAGAGGTTATTCAATTTGCTGGAATAAACCCCAGCCTTTTTTTTATCTACATTTGAGTTTAGGAGGCATGCTAGAAAAACAACCTTTTATTCAAGAATTGAAGGTAACACAGGGTCGAGTAATTGATCTACACATGGTCGTTGTGTGGGGGAAGTATCTCCTGAAGCTCAGTGAGAGTCTGTGGTTAACTATGTGCACAAATACTCACAGAGGGATTGCTCACAACCATCAATACATCTCACCTCTCCATCTTTCAACATGCACTTAAAGTAGATCATATCTCGGAGACCAAACAGCTGCTGAGGAAGTTAATCCTTGCCCCAGGTGTTTAACTTCCATCCCTTCTATGCACCTGCTTCCCCCCCCACCGCTCCCCTTTTCAGTCAGTATAGGCAAAGTAGGCTCTAGAGGGTCTTCACCTGGCCCAGAGGCCCAGGTGTTGTTGTTGTTGCTCCTGTAAACGGAGGCGCAGTTGCCCTTATCAACAGTCAGGAATCCTCCGGAGTGTATTTCAGCTGAGGAATAACTCTCTCCTCTTCTGTTCCTCTCCCCTCCCCCAGCTAGCAGAGGTGAAGGTGAGCATCATGGAGGCCAAACAAACTCTGGAGGACTCTATCACCGCCCAGGACTTCAGCCGCGCTGCAGAGCTGAAGGACTCCATCACAGAGCTGGAGAACCGCAGGAATCAGATCCTCCAGGAAGTCCAGGAGAGCTGCCAGCCGGCCGACAAGGAGATCCGCACAGAGAAGGTATGTGACATGTCATAAATAATATTCACCCCGTAAACTTTAGATTTATGTGTATGGGAAACAGACTTAATGCTTATTGGTTTCCTGTTTTTCAGAATGACCCCGAGACTCTTCTGAGGTGTCTCACAATGTGTGCAGAGCTGCTGAAGCAGATGGGCATCAAGACAAGGATTGGTCCAACCATAAGCGCCTTAATGTCCTCCCTGGTACAAACCCACACTAAACACATCATCTTATTTTCACTAAAGTTTCTGTTAATGCTCAGATCAAAATAAATTAAATCAACAGTATCACAACAAAGTTACTTACCATAGATTCGTTTAGCATTTATGGCATGCCAACCTTCCAGTAGTGTTTTGTTTTTGTTGTGCAGGTAAAAGCATTGTGTATATTTGTTGCAGCTCTTATTTAGCTGTCTATGTTCAGAGCAACAACCTGAGAGTTGAAATATGCTGCACGAAACCAAATCTGGGAATGATGCAGAATGTTTAGATGAACCATTGTTTCACTGGCATTTCTAAGCAGCATGTAAATGTATGAAGTGAGTAAAAGTGACTATGTTCTCCCTCTCTGTCAGGTTCTGCCCAGTATAGCAAATGCTCACCCGGCTGTCCGTAACATGGCCGTTGTGTGTCTGGGAACATGCACTCTGCACAGCAGGGAGCTGGCCAAAGCCCACATGGTCCTCCTGCTGCAGGTAACGCGTCATTCACCAAACCTCAAACACATCTGTATACAGGCTTCATGTTTAACAGTCCCTTCATGCACATCACAAAGAAACAAGCAAACCCCTGGTGATGTTTGCCTGTGCAGATAATACAAATAACTAATATATCTTTATATTTTTGCTTAATGGCGCAAAAAAAAGCATGAACACATCCGCTGTGTGTATTTTCAGATTGCTCAGCTGGATGAGGTCAAAATCCGTATCAGCGCTCTGCGGGCGATCGTCGACCTGCTGCTGATTTTTGGCTTCCAGCTGCTCTCTGAGACAGCTGCCAATCTGACGGCCCTAAACTCCAAATCCCCAGACCGGCGGGAAGAGGACGCCCCGGCGGCGGAGGAGAAGGGAGACGCTCCAGAGGACACGGCTCAGAGTATCCTCATGATGCTCTCAGAGTTCCTGGACAGTGAGGTGAGATTGAGGGCGTAATATCTACCTAATAATTAGAAGTGTGTGTGTGTGCCTAGTTTCAGTGGAAGAAGGGCGTTCTTGAAATATCTGTGTTTTTCAGGTGTCTGAACTGCGTACAGAGTCGGCAGAGGGTCTCGCCAAACTCATGTACACCGGCCGTATATCCAGTGCCAAGATGTTCTCCCGCCTGGTGCTGCTCTGGTACAATCCCGTCACCGAGGACGACACCCGGCTGCGGCACTGCCTCGGCGTCTTCTTCCAGCTCTACGCCCGCGAGAGCAGGTCACACATGCACTCACACACAAGCAGACCATCTTTTTTGTTGCACTAGCTACACATTTGTCTCATGTTTACATGTGCAAGGTAAATTAAATATATGAAATGATGTGTGGCGGGATAGCAAGCTGGCTATAATAAGTGTGATTACACGCCTAGGAATGCAATATAAATGAATATAGATTGTTTCTTCTGTATCAGGGCCCACCAGGAGGTCCTGGATGAGGCTTTCCTGCCCACGGTCCGGACCCTGATGAATGCCCCCGCCACCTCTCCGCTGGCTGAGGTGGACGTTAACAATGTGGTGGAGCTGCTCGTCGAGCTCACCCGTCCCAGTGCACTTATCAAGCCCTCGACCAACACAGAGGTGAGAAACCTGCTTTGTTACTTATTAAAGGTGGGGTATGCCAATTATTTCAGAAACACTTTTTGTTATATTCCATGGAATGCTCTTAACATCCCGATAGCAATGAATATATGAAATGCTTTGACAATAAATACATAAAAAAAAACTGCGGAAGCCGTAGCCATGTAAAAAGCACGACGGCTAAAGTTATTGGATGGCCTACCTGCCTGTCAGCCTTCCATCTGTGCACAAAATTATCTCATGCCCTCATTGGTCACTCAAACTGGTTTCTCCAAAATGACCTACCCCACCTTTAATGTTTGGGATTTTATTGGTCTACTGAGCTTTGCCTCATATTGCTTTCTTCCTCCAAACACAAATCCATTTCTATGACAGATGCAATTGGTTCTCTTACATGCTTCAGTTCACGTTCAAGCATGCAGAGCTTTCATTCAATATTGTTTAATTGTAAACTACTTCTATAACACTTAATTTGATAGTGGCTCAATGAGTCAAAAACACATTTAATTTATTGAGTTCATATCTTATTCAGGAGGTGTGTGTCCATGACTACCTGGCGGTCCGTATTTGCGGGGAGATGTTGAAAGATCCCACGGCCCCTGAGGTGCGTCTCTATACCAAGACTCTAAGCAACCTGGAGCTCAGCGGAGATGGAACTGTCAAGAAAGACCTGCAGACACTTCTGCAGCAGCTCGTACAGGTACACACACACACACACACATACACACACACACACACACACACACACACAGCAGTGAGGTAGCATGCTGATGCTCACCATGTGAATCTCCCCTTTACTGTTTAATGTATATTTCCACCCCTAAAGGCCTGATTTCTCATGTTTCCTCTTTCCTTCAGGAGGTGAAGGATCGTATCTCTCTCCGTGGTCTGGAGAAAATGATCGGTCAGCTTGCGGACTCTAAAGAACAGGCAGAGCTCCTCAGCCCCAGCGCATTGCAACCATTAGATGTCAACACAGACGGTACGCATGCAATCAGTGACAGTCTGTTGGAAAGACAACCTGACATCTAGCTGAGCATCCGTAACAAATGTTGCCTTCTCAGTGCCTAACTTCATTTACACTACTACACACACATGTGACAAATCCTCCTGTTAATGGATTATGTCTCATTACTAGAATCTTGCTAAGTGGATTTATGTGCCTGCACATCCCATTCGGTGTCTGTCAAGACTAGAATAGCACAGAGGAGCTGAAAAACATCAGTTTTCTGTCTATCTTTCCAGAGGCCGCAGCAGACGATCCATCTAAATCTGCCAAGAGAGCCAAAAGAGGAACCGCAGGTACTGTATACTCATCTAAAACTGCAGTTGTTCATAGTGACACTTTATTTTTAGAGCTCTGCTTGTCTACCTTCTTGTCAAGGTGTTGACTCAGCACTGTTAGGTAACGTTCGTGTGTGTGTGTGTGTGTAGGTCAGAGGAAAGTCTGCGCAGCCAGATCAGGCAGGAAGCCGAGCAGGAGGGCAGAGTCATCAGAGGAGAGGTGAGTGTTCAATTAACTGTCGGCACCTATACCTTGTTTGATACCATCGCTTTATTTTCAAAAACTCATATTCATCTGCTCTTTTTTTGCTTTGGACAGTGATGGCGAAAATGTTCCAGAGTCAGTTCCTCAAGTGCGACCCTCCCGGAGGGCCAAGACTGCAGCTCTGGAGAAAACAAAGCTGGACCTGAACACGCTCATCAATCAGGAGGCCAATTGACAGGCAGTTGATGCAAAGATGGAAATAAAATGGTGCGGTTTCAGTGTTGTTCAAGTACAGCCGTCTAATATACAGAGCTTTAAGTTCATATAATTATCGTACTCGTTCTTTTGTGAAATGTAGTGAAAGTAACTGAGCCTTCTCTGATTTAGAGCCTTTACAATGTTGTAACCTCTTTATATGTTATCATAGTTCCTTTTTAATCTGTGTGTTTCTTATTTTCAACATTTATCATTTTAATCATTAAAGTGAAATACATGTCAATAAAACTGGTCCTCTTTTCATTATCCCAACACATTGTGTGGATTATGTCACACCAAGAATCAGTTTCACACTAAAAAAAACGAGACCATAATTACATAATATAAAACTGAAAATGTGGATACTTTAATATTATATAATTAAAGCATGTGAGCTTATATGTAATCAGCACTATGGCATGTTAAATTAAGCATTACATGAACAATAGCTTTCAAATAATTTCATATTAACATACTGCAGGTGCTTCTGTCTCTACCATGAAGTCGGTTTCTTTTTTTAAATAATGTATGTGGGCCAAAAACTGTAACAACCCTAGATGTGAGCACTTCAAGCTCCTTCGATGAAGAGGTGAAAATACAGCTTTTGAAATTAGCACTAGTCAAATGCTGGTGAAATGTGCAAGGGGCTGATAGATTTGCTTCACTTTCCAGACAAAAATAATGTTTTCTGTTGAATCGCACCATCTTTTAACCATTTCATTTTACAATGAAATCTTCAGGTTGGGAAATGGCAGCTTTGTGCCAATGAAGAAAAAGATCAAAAGCAAATTCCTTAGATAATCCTGAATGTTCTCAGTACCGGTGTCGTGCACTCCACTCTACTTTATTTTTTAACATTTAACTGTACAATAATATTTCTCACTGGTTATTTTTAGAAAGACTCTTTATTTTTCCGATCACAGACACCTCTTTGTTGCATCTGTAATGGGCAGTATAAAAACACATGATAAAGAAAATATACAACAGATGTTTAGCACCAGGTTCTTCAACAGAGCACTGATCACAAGACTGGGCCACCCCACATCCCTCGTGTTGAGAGGGCAACCACAGTGACGCACATACAAGGATAGTCAGACACAACACACACACTACAGGTTTAAGCTACAGCCAGACATCTTGGATCTACTTGCGCTCTTAACACTATAATGATCCAAGATTAGTGTTAACAGATCATCAATCTGACCATGCCTATCACTCAGTTGATAGGCAAAATAGTCTTAGCTGAGCACCAGTGGAGGTAGGCGTCTCTTGCTGCAAACACAGAAAAAACGCAACAACAACACATATTCCACCTGCATTTAACAGTAAATAATGCTAGTACATTTATGATAAACAATTAATGCTATTATAACAATTAAGGATCTGTTATTTTTCAGCTTCATGAGGAGAACAAAGCAGGTGGGAGAAAAAATAAAGTATGTAATATCCTCTAAAATCACATTACATGGCTATGTAACTGAAGTAACATCCCAGGCCATTGGTAATTGTGTACATCCATTCATCTGTCAGCAATAAAATAATTACTACATATTGATAAATCATCTGGGTTTGTATTGCACCAAATAGATCCTCTAGTTTTACAGTAGGGTTTGGCAGTGGGACACGGGATGTGCAAAATATCGGGGAGGAATCTGTGTAGTGGGGTTAATAATCTCAGATGAAATAGTGCAAGGCGTAGATCCGACACTAACATACAGTATCTGCTTTGGGTGAAAACAAGATTACATTCACATAAAGACAACTGAATAAAACAAGACGGATCCCACAAAAACCAACAAATGAATAAGAATCTACCTTCTTTCCCTCTAAAACGGCATCACTTCTAAATCTCTTCACATATGACTACATTGTGTGGGGCTGTATATTTAGTCAGCTAAAACATGTATGTTGGGATTAATGGCCGTTTGTTGCTTAGACTTGCAGATATTGTTTAAATAAACTCACAGAAATAGTGACATAGTATTTGGTTTCAGTACAGGTGGATCGCCAATTACTGTAGTTAAATACACAATGTCATAGTTGGAGCCCATTTACAGAATGATTGGGGTAAAAATGGGGCTTCTTTAAAGAGATAAAAATCGTTTTTCATTCACACTATATTTTGGCTACTGGCTTGCAATACAACAGCGACGGAAGCATCAACAAATATATTGCAAACAGGGCTCGGATTAGGAAAATAAAATTAGTTTTCAACATACGTTTACCAAAATCTAAAAAACTTATTATATTAAATTAGCATTTTATTTTTAACAGTGCCAAAGTAAGGATGACTATAAATAGAAAAACATATTAAATTAATTTTGGGGGGGGGGGGTTTAGGGCTGTACATTCATAAGGGCATTGTCTAGAACAGCGGTTCTCAAACTATGGTCTGAGGGTACTGCAGGTGGTCCGTGGAGAACAGCTTAATAAAATCCACTTTTTATTATCAAGGATTTTCGGGGACCACCTCATATGTGACTTGCTCTATCAAAATCAGTCGCATTGAACCGAAGACACATTTTCAGTTGTATACACTGTTGGAAAGAGGAGATTCCTAGCTTTCTATTGATATCAGGCAGTGGGGTGGTGGTCGTTGGGCTCTCCGGTTTTGGCTATGCGTGACTNAGTTGTATACACTGTTGGAAAGAGGAGATTCCTAGCTTTCTATTGATATCAGGCAGTGGGGTGGTGGTCGTTGGGCTCATCGGACATTTATGAGAGAAAATCTCTAATGTCCGAGTGCAAGTGAATGCACCACAAGACACGAGCCTTGTAACCCCTCCCCCAGCCCTGGCGCGAGCGGGGAAATATGATTGGCGGCGATTTCATTTGAACGGGACGGAGCAAACGAGAAGCATCCGGACCCAAGTACTGTGGACGGAAGGAATGAGGTATTTGCGGTCAACAATGACAGAGAAGAGACTGTCAAGTTTGGCTGTACTCAGCATTGAATCAAAACACACTAAATCTTTGGATCTTAATCAGTTTGTGAGGCGTTTTGCTGAACAACATGGTAATCGCTGCATCATAACAGTGATTGACAGCTGATATAATATGATTGTTAATATTACATATTAATTCAGACAAACATCGATGAGACAGTTAATTAATGTAATTATTGCAACAGTCTGCATAGATTTGGTACCCCTGGTCTAGGAGTAAAACAAACTAATTCAGTTATTGTTCAGTTAAAATGCATTCAATTATGTCTGCCATCTTATATATTTCTATTTAAGGCTTTACTGATGTGCCACAATAATGTCACCAAATGTTATTCAGTTAAAATATCAATATTTTGGCTTTCCAAGTTAACATTGATTGATATGTCTGCAATTAAATCAGCATATACTTCTGCCAGGGGATGCCACCCCTCAAAATCTCCTGCCACCCCATGAATATTTTTCTAGATCCACCCCTAAGTAGGCTATATTTTTTGTTTATTTAATAAGTACATTTCAGGACAACTTTGGACATTTTGTTTGTTTGTTTTGAGATTTAGAAAGTGTGGGGGGGAGGGAGAGAGAGAGAGAGAGAGAGAGAGAGAGAGAGAGAGAGAGAGAGAGCGCTGTCTGCTTAGTTGCAATACTGTAGCTCAAGCCTTTATGCAACTTAGGCCTATACATTGTTTATGTTAATTATGTGCCGGTGTGTCCATGGTTTTGAGTCTGTGTGTGTTGAGCGCAGCGCCGTCTGCTTTTTGCAGTACAGTAACTAAAGTAGGACTAAGCATACCGGTAGTTTTTGTAGACCTGTCTGCCCGTTTTGAGAGTGCACTGCGCGCGTGCGCACTTGTGGCATTGTTTGGGATGACCTAATTAAAATAGCGTCCGCCATCCTCTTTGAAAAACATACACAACGCAGACAGACACCGGTCACAAAAGTATCAGATTGGCTTCAATTTACTTTTGATTGTCTATAATTATATAAACTATATAAAATATCAGCGTTTTAACACTACGTTTATATATGTAGGCCTACTTATTTTTACGGTTTGCATATGAGGTTGTCCGCGAAAATCCTTGATAATAAATAGTGGTCCGCATAAACAAAAAGTTTGAGAACCCCTGGTCTAGAATAAGTGGTGGCATTGATAATGAGGTATGTTTTGGGGGAGATGGCACTATCGGCATGATCTCAAGCCTTTCCTTTAATTACAGCTACTCTGACATGGCTCACTGTTTTAAGCACATATCCCCAAAAACTCTCTTTATCGTAATGGTTTGATCTACTATACGCGCTCAGAAAGAAAAATGCAATAAAAAAAATTAACATTTCTGTACATATCCATAGATAAAAATAGTGCAACATCAAGCTTTTGTTAAGTTAGACTGCTACATAAATGCTGAGTGTAAGACTGAACCATAGCGGAATTGGTCAGTCCTTGTGGTCAGCTCAATATCCAAAGGCACCACGTTAAGCAACAGTCCCTTCCCCAGGTCGGAGGAGGCATCATGCTTCAATTAGCTTTCTGTCAGAGAAGAGAAATGGGAAAAATTGATATAGTAACTCAAAATTGAACATAAAATGTTAATAAAATAAGCAAGGTAGTTACCAAAAACAAAGTCGCACCATCTCGGCCCGGTAAGGCCTCTCACTCGCGATTGTCTCAACATTTTCGCTGGTGGTGGTTGCAGTGGTTCAGTAGAAGCAACCAAAGGACTTTTGTATTTGCCATTCCTCCTCCTATCTGGCACCTCATCCTGCACCTGGACTGATTTCGGTGCAGAACCTGCTTGCTCTCTTGAGATGGTACTCCTTTTTCTTTCAGTTTTCACAGCTTTAACAACTCCTACAAGTTCTTTCTTCCTTCCTGCTAAGAGGTATGCCGAAGGTGACCCATCATCCAGTGTCACAGTACAGGAGTCCCACTCTTCCTCAGTGTATTCATTGTCCGGAGAGTTAATCTTCCTCAGAAACACTCTGCATTCCTTCAGTGTCTCAGGACTCCAGGCTTTGGAGCAGATGTTGTGCTCTTTAGGTACCTCCGCAGGCTCCTGCGTTTGGTTAACAGAACCGTTTGCCAAACAGTCAGATAACTGACCTCTTGCTGATCTACGTAATGCTTTACGTTTTGGTAGTAGTCCAGTTACTTTCTGTCCATTTGAACGTGTAGCTACATTTATGTTTTTCTTACTCCTGTGCTTCTTTTGACACCTCTCCCTTTCTTTTCGGGTTAGGAACTTTATCTTTGCTCTAAACAGATTGGTCAGATATTTGCCAAATGATCTGCTTCTCCACCATTGGGCTCTTTGATTGAGCCGACCTGTGGCAAAAAGTTGTCGCCTTATCTTCTCATTTCTCTTCCTCAATCTTCTTTGAGCTTGTTGATGTTGCAAAGGACTTTTTGGCACAGTTTTGGCGAATTTCTTGAGGTGTTTGCGCAGTCGCTGGGCCTGAGGACTGGTGAAAACACATTCTTTATTGATAGTACGAGGAAAATGCATCAGTTCGTAAGAATTACGTGAGCTTGCCTTCTTGACGATAGAAAGGGACTGTGTCTCTGTGGTTTTCATAAACCAGGAACAGACCTGCTGCATAGTACAGGACCTTGGTTCTTCAGGAGGACAGTCAAACAGGGTTCGTACCACAGAGGAATGTTTGGACCTCCTGGCAAATGAACTCGTGCCTTGTTTCGATTTAAAAGCAGTCTCTTTTACTTGGTTCTCCCCAGTGTTTGAGACCCAAGTGTCAGATATGACTCGTATTCGCCTGGCAAGCTCCTCACTCATAGTCTTTTCTTCTGCTGATGGTTTCCACCACCTTAGCGTCTCCCTTGGGGTAAAGATTGAATCTACAGATACTCCGGCCACTCTGCCAAGGTCCTGAGATATGTGATTCTTCTCTTGTTCACAGGGCCGTCTTCTCTCCCTTAAAGTCTCCACACTACTTGGTTGCTCCCCCTGTCTCCTTTCATTGCTGGCCTTGTTTAGCAGAAGTTGTTTGGAGCGCCGTAGCAGAGCATTGCTGCGGCTGTATGATTTAAAGGTGGAGGTGGCAACAGCGTGCAGAAAGTGGATTGAAGGCTTTCTCACTCTCATTGAGTGACGCACTGCAACAGGCTGCTTTGGCAATTTGTCTTTATTTTCATCCTCTATTTCAATCCCTTCTTCAATTTGACTGATTTTGCTGGATGACTGTCGACTGATTGTCCGGGGCTCATTGGCAGATTTGAATTCTGGTAGGAGTAGTTTCTTAGAAATTAGTGTTTCAGGAGACTGCCGAGTATCCTTATTTATCAGAATTTTACGATGACGAGGAGACACTGTAGTTACTGTGACTGAGATTCCAGAGATTTTAACTTTTGCAGGTCTACCTGGTTTCCTTGAGGGTGCAGAGTCATCCCGTTTCTGACATATGATGGTACTGCTAGATTGAGGGCTAGACTCTTTAAGAGGACTGACAAAACTTAATTCATCTGACAATTCTGATGATGCTCTTTTGATGCTACTTGAATTGGTCTCAGAGTTGTTCACTAAAATACTCAAATCACTTTTAAGGCCAACTGCTTGACAAGCATCATGGAATTCTGTTTGCAGCTGGTCAAATCCCTCGGCCACGGTTCGTTTGTTTCTCCTAGAGCGGCCAAACACGACTGTTATTTTTAAGTTCTTGTTTACATTTTCCTCAGCCTCGTATGCTGTAAAAGATTTTCCATTTACTGTTTTTTCCCCCAGTACTGAATCCACAGCCTTCTCCTTGCGTGGTCGACCGATTGGCCTCTTTGCCTTTTGCTCAAGTTGTGGCCCCAGCTTCTTTGGCCGGCCTGGACGCCTTTTTGGAGTCGTTTCATGGAAAGACATTGAGCCACCTGGTGATCTCTGGCTTTCAGCTACATCCACATGCTTAGTCGGAGTGCCTTCGCCTGATCGTCTGGAACCTATTTTAGGTGACGATGAAGCAGACTTGGGCGAAGATGCGGACTTGAGTGGTGAAGAACCAGACTTGGATGGTGAACAACCAGACTTGGATGGTGAAGACGCTGACTTGAGTGGTGAAGAACCAGACTTGGATGGTGAAGAAACAGACTTGGATGGTGAAGACGCTGACTTGGATGGTGAAGAAGCAGACTTGGGGGAAGATGACGACTTCGGGGGTAAAGAAGCTAACTTGGGTGAAGAAGAGGACTTGGCTGGTGAAGGACCTGACCTAAGTGTCGATGAAGCAGATTTTGCAGGAGAAGTTGCAGATTTCGGTCTTGAAGAAAGAGACTTTACTGGTGAAGTACACAACTCAGTTGTCTTACTTTTTGTTCCTGACCATGAAGACACTATACAGGGGTCAAAGGGTTCCTGTTCATTAGAACCAGAATATGCAGATTTAAGACTATATCTGACCCCTTCCTTATCCTTTATTGGTGATACAAACATAAGCTTTATTGGACTAGTGTACTGGACTTGGGAGTTGGGAGGGCTTTCAAAACAGGTAGCAGACTTCATTGGGACATCCATATTTGATGGGTTTTGGAGAGTACTTGAAGCTGTCTTTGAGTACTGCATTCTTTTTGGAGATGACCGCAGCCTTCTAAAAAGCTTGTCATCAGAGTTGCTGCCATCTGTTTCATTGTCCATGCTTTGCTTTGTTTGACTCTTTGCTTTGGCAGCAACAGGGACCTGTGGAGTGATCTGATTTGTGGAAAAAACTTTTGATTCTGTGTAGGATGTTTCACACTCATCTCTCTCTGGCGATTGAAATGAGGACAAAAGGGCTTCCCTTATTGATTCCAGTTTAGAGCCCTCAGCGTCTGGAACTTTGGATAAGGCATCTACTGTGCTAGATGTCAAAACATTGTCCATTTCAGTTTCCTGGTTGGAGGTGTTTTCAGAGAAACATGAAACATAAAACATCTTCCTGGGCTCTGTGACATAAGAGGAGAAACGCTGTGGAGGCACTATATGTCTCCTGGTTCGCCCTGAGTCCTTGGAGTGGTGTGACGGACGTTTCTGCCTATTTCCATTTGGATTATGGTAATCTTTACCTATGCCTCGTCTATTGTCACCATTAGTGCTTTGACCTGAGGAGGCTTCGTTATCACTGTTCATTTCCTTTACAGCATCAGTACCCATACCATCGGGCCTGCTGCACCGTTTTGCCGAGGTTGCAGTCATTGCCATCTTCTTTGTCTGTACACTGTCCCCCTTCAAGCCTTGTATGCCAAATGTACTCAGTAGCTCAGGGGTAGGTAACGTGCCTGAGTGGGTAAGATATTTTCCCCCAAAGGATATTTCCCTTTCTTTCTCCTCTGCTTGAATGATCTGAACTCCTTCTGTTATTATATATGCTTTTATCTCCTCCTTTATTTCATCGTCACTTTTTGAAATGATAATGTTCAGTGGTCCCTCCCTAAAACTATGGTTCTCTGCAGGTTCAACACCTAGCTCCATTTCGTTTTGAGAATCCTCTTTAACTAGGTTTGAATCTGATAAAGTGTGTAATGTATTTGCAGCAACATTTCCATTATTCAATCTTTGCCTCTTTGCTTGTCGCGCCTTCCTTCTACTGTAAGACAGGTCAAACACTGCAAGCTCTCGTTTAATTTTTAAGGTTTGCCTTCTGGTTGAAGCATCATCAGCAGGTGTTGCTATAGCAGCAAGGACTTCTTGGCGTCGTCGTGAGCGAGTGTTAGGTGACTTGGGCTCTTTGCTGTCATGGCGATTGAACAGCTCACTGAGATTGTAGTCACTAGCACTGCCTGTGTGAAGCACTGTTGTGATAATTTCAGTCAAATGGGCATCAGCCTGAAACTGCAGGTTCTGACTTGTCGAGGGACACTGTGGCCGCTCCTTTTTAGAGATATTAACGGCTGTGAATACCAGAGGTATATCCTTCTCTATAGTTCCGATTGTCTCCAGTTTCTCACTGAACCGATTCACAACATCTTGCAGTGAAGTCCCACTTGGGTTTTGCTCAGAATGTATACTGCTTGGGGTGCTACAGTATCGCTCCATTTCTGTAGCTGTATCCACACCTGCTTCCTGTTGCCGTTCATTCACCATGTCATCTTTAACAATTAGGTCAGTTTCCTTCTCTTGTCTATGGTGAAGAAGAGAGGGTGGCTTTTCATCAGTTTGTGTATCCATGTCTGAGGGCATAGGGGACAGTGGAGGAGGAGAGGGGCTCTGCTCTCTCTTCAGGACAGGACAAGGAGGATCTCCATCTCCCATCCCTTTTTCTATTGAGTTCCTGACCTGCGTCAGACAGGCAGGGTTTGAATAGCAGGGACAAGAGTGGGGGTTGTGTTGGTTACAGCAAATCGATGAAGAAGGGCATAAACTAGAGGAGGGGGTGCAAACTGAAGGGGATTGGGATAACGAAGGAGAGGATGTAAATGAACAAACTAGGTTGTTTATATGACCTACAGCCAGGCTTTGGCCGGAAATGCAGTGCAGCCTCTTGGGGCACATAGCGGTGTAGGTTTGCCTCCTGCACCTCTGCACACAGCTGTAGCTTGAGCCCAGAGGAGTGTCACTTTTACAGTCTGTTAAAGAGAAGTGATGGATGCTACATTTGGACGTGGAGTCTCCTGTATGATACATTGCGCTGCCAAGATCTTGATGATCAAAGTCAATTGAGGGGCAGAATAAGTTGCTGTTATGGGCTTTACATTCACTAAATGGGACTGAATTAGGGGTAACAATATCCTGTTGGCTTACACCACAGTAAGAGGAGTGAGATTCCGTTTGACCTTCAGCTCTGTGATTAAGAAACAACATCATTTTTTCCTGGCATGCCAGCTTCAGGATGTGGTAGAGTAAGGAACGATGTGCTGAGCAGAGCAAGCTGAGAACAGCACCTAACGCAGAGCTCTGACGGAGCTGAGTCCCTCGCTGTCCCAGATCTCCCAATTCTTCCTTTAATGACGACAACAGCAAGCTAAAGACAAAAATAAAAAGAAGGGAGTTTTACTCATAGCGAAGCACAGTTGAATATGACACACATTAAAAAAGTACTCAAGGTGTCTGACACATTTTTATATTAAAATATTGTGTTAATTAATCATGCCTGGTAGATGGTTTCCACTTGCTCCATTAGTGAATGTTCTGTTATCTTGCACCTTGTTAAATGACGCAAACATTTTCAGAGGTCTACAACTCCAAATGTCTCCATGCATACATATGATGTGCAATGTTATTGTTCTCTTATTAATTACTCTTGCATGCTTTTTCCTATTGCTGTATTATAGAATAGATAAAAACATGTTTACACCAACACATTTGGCTTTTGCTGCATACGCAAACACTTAAATGTGAATAAGATCTCAACTGGATTACAAAGTTCTGGTTGAACAAACTGACTTTTTCTAGCAGACATGCAAAATAATTTATTTTAACAGCAAGTAAAACAACCATTTTCCTTGTTAACTGTTGATGATCCACAAACCACTTTTTTTAGAAAAATAATGACAGGCGATTGATTAGAGAATTGTTTTATTGATGAGTTGCTGAAGGCAAAAGATAACATTCTGCTAGAGCAGAAGGAACGATTGTAGAACGCTTAAACAAATAGTTTTTTTAACAGCACTTCCAACAACAAAACTAACAGCACAAAAAATCTAATGTTCAAATCAACTAACACTTAAATCAGGTACAGTGAGTGATTTATTTCACTTCTTAACCAACTGATTTTAATATATTATTTTAAGTGTTCATCCGTTTTTTAATTGGATAGTATTTCCAACACTTCAAGTGCTGTTTAAGTACGGTCCTTGTCAGGGCTTGGACTGGACGCAGTATAAGAGTATTGCATTATGTAATGTGACTGTTGAGTTTTTTTTTTTTAAATCACTTAAATAATGTAATAATAACATAAGCACTAAACAACCACAATAGTCAAGGGTGTCTTTTTAGGATCAAATAAATTATATGGGCTAACATTTAAAGCGTCCATGCAGAAATACGCATTTCACATTGCATCAAAGTGCCCAATTACAAATCAATTACTACAACAATCAAGCTAGTAAAATCACAGTTCTGAAGCACAATCATAAATAAGTATGCAGCAACATCAAAAGAAGTTTTCTACAATAAAAATGCTGCTTATAAATCATAGTGCAATAGTTGATTTATGCATACATAGAAGATATCTGTCATTCAAAAGATTTGCCAGTAGTCAAAAACAATAAATGCAAATTTATCTCAAGTTGAAAACAAGCACCAG
Organism: Notothenia coriiceps; assembly: GCF_000735185.1. Lineage (NCBI taxonomy): Eukaryota > Metazoa > Chordata > Actinopteri > Perciformes > Nototheniidae > Notothenia > Notothenia coriiceps. Next base: position 192,628 of record NW_011350100.1, read on the forward strand.
TCTGTTCTAAGAATAACTGTAATTAAACATATACAATGATTACTTACTTAGTAAATTCTAAGAGGTGTTTAGGCTTGTTAAAAAACAGGCCGTTTGATAAAAATAGCAGATAATTCCCAGAGTAGACACATCATGCTGCGGCCCCAGACACAGGCATTGTGTACTGTACAAAGCGGAGACATTCAGGAGCGGAGACATCAGTAGTTGTATAGTTGCCTAAGTTACAACGATTGAAATGCCTATCAATCTGACCAAAAGGCTTAACAAAATTAAATACTTGTACGATTACCATTCAAATTACAAATACAAATTTAACCAACAAGGACAAAAACTTGCACCAAGTTTATCTGCAAGCTAAAAACATGGCATATCTCCTGTATGCCACAGGGTCGAATTAAAACCATTTAAAAACGATTATTTCACAACAAAACGGCTGAAGAACCCTACAATAATTAAAACAATTTCTTGAAGGAGTTTAAATGTTGTTGATGGCAATACATTTACACCCTAGTGTTGTTCCTTGAGAGACAAACTGCTCAGACGTGTTTGTAAGCTAACAAGAGCTCATACCCCAGCAGATTCAGTATCGTATCACAGAGTCCTTGACGTGAAACCTGACACTGGGATATAGGCAGATAAAATGCAGAGGTATATATATGTGGCAACGAGGTTGGAGAGAGAGAGACAGGCAGACTGACATCGCAGCAAAATAAAATCAAAGCAGCTTTGTGTGGGTAACCCTGAACTGCTGCTTTGGTAGTAGCACTGTTAATGGAAATATGCTCATCTCAGAGGCAGACACAAGCATAGACGCAACATTTAGCATTTCCCCAGACACAAACAAAAAAGCCTGAAAGCCTTACACTGAATCAAGTCATTGTCAAAACTACTGTAACCTCCAGTAGCCTACACAATCAACCATCAAAAACATTAAAGCCTATACATGCACCTAATCTCATGTAAGTTATACACACAATGCATTGAAATAAGTTAAATTAAGCTTCTTTGTTGTAGCTACGCCTCTTTGTGCCAGGGAAACAATCCAGTAGAGTTAATTTTTAAGCAGCAGTCATGAATGAGGTTTACAGTAATACAGCTACAGTAGCAGAATTAGTAAATATATGTGATGACAAAACAACATATTTTACAAAAGGTAGACATACAGAATAACATACATTTCCCAAGCTTACCAGTGCACATTGACAACATGCTGCACAGTTGCATTCCAACTACACTCAATACAATGTTCAGACTCGTTTGCACAAATAGAAAGGAGAATTATGAGGACACAAAATGGCTTTCATAAACTAATCTCTTCAACAAAAACTCAGTGAAGATGCAGCGACCACAGCAGTTTATATTGTACAATCTCCCTGTTTGTAGAGGTCTCTAAAAACAGCAATGAGTTTTTAATCTGTTATAATGGCTCTAAGTCACTTCAGTAGCCCAGGTAAAATACCCAGAGAGAGATAGAAAGCTGTAAATGACAATCATCAACGCTCCTTTAAGAAGGAGCTTTAAGAATAGAATCAAACCTGAATAACCTAATACCTAGCAAACGTGATAGTCATACTTTATTTGATAGCTCTCAGAGGTCCACAACTGTATTTATCATACTTAATCCTGGGCAATCTAGTGAAAAACAATCACTGTCAGTTTTTCTCCTTGATAAAAAAAACGAATCCAATCGACATAAAAACAAGACCAAAACCAACAACTGACTGATCATTGTAGCCAGTGAGTAATACAGTGTTGTAATGCACAAGCTCTGTGCATTACAACATTTTGTTTACAAAAATGGCTTTGTCTTCAAAATATAAAGGGCACCTGTAACACACCGGATGATAAGTAGTGGACAAATGCAGAACATTTTCTGTTATACCTGACTAAAGTTTAAGACAAAGTTTATGGAAAATTTGACACAAGCCATATCTTTTAAGATCTTTTAGGTTTAGTGATATAGAAAAGAAATGAAGCTACGAGGAACCAAAGCTGCACGACGGCCTGATAAACGCTCCACTAAACAAAGCCCAGGAAAAAGCTAGAAATACAGCGAAAAGTATGACTGTCACATAACAGACACATAGTTAAAAGACCTGAATATCGATATCCATATACTTTGTAAAGGCATGTGTTGTGTTTAAACAAGTGCCTCCAGAAAACATGTATCTTGTCCGAGGTGATGAGTTCAAGTGTTGAGGAGTTCTAGAGGCATTATGTGTTCTAGAACATCTTTGCGTCAGCAGCTGAGACAAGAGTCCCTGAGTTAGTGGAACCCGTCATGGTTCCAGAACCAGACGAGTTGGAATTGGATGAACAAAATATGGCAGATTTCTTCTTGGGCGGGTTCTTCAGAGTTCCAGTGCGCTCTTTGACTTTGTACTCCAGTGTGCTATGGGGCACCCCGTAAATCCCCTGGGCCTTGGACACGCTCATGCGACCTCCCATCACCATAGTGATGGCCTCCTCCAACAGATCGAAGTCGTACTGGCGGTATCTTCCACGCTTCTTTCTTGGTTGCTTGTCTTTATCCCTGCCCCCTTCTTCTGAGTCATCCAGTGAGGACCCGCGTGGTCCAAGGCGATGAGGTGACTGGTTGGCACTGCCTGGACAGCCATGTGGTAAGAAAGGGGGTCTGAGTTTGAAGAGAGATGAGGGTCTAGCAGTAGCTGTCGATGAACTGGCAGTACCCTCCATTGATGAGGTACGTTGATGCAGGTTTTCAGCCGAGCAGCCATTCTTAGCGGGGATCGTCCTGTTCTGGTCAGCCATGGAGCGAACCTGAGGAATACGCAGAGACGTTGGTTGCTCCAGACTGGAAGTGGGGCTTGGTGGAGGCTGGAAAGCATCCCTGAGCTGGGGAAAAGAGTTGGGGAGGGTTTTGTGTAGACCACTTGGCTTATAAAAGGAGAGGGAGGATGAAGGGAAACTAAAGTCACCATTCTCCTCTGCAGCTTCTCCAATTTCTGCCTGCTCCGCCCACGCCGCCACCTTCTGAAGAACAAGACGAGCTTCGCCGCCAAACATTGATGACATCACATTGTATGATGTCACTTCATCCCTGAAATCTCTGCTTCCTGGTGCGAGTTGATGAAGCACCCCCAGCCTCCCTTCAGCCAAGCCGTCTAGACCTTGCTTCAGGGTGCGAAGGGGAATCCCATAAAGCAATGCGGCCCGCTGCTCCTGCAGCCTTCCTGAACGTATGTCCTTCAAGGCCTTGGACAGCAACCCCTCAGACAGCTCCAAGCTCCTCTCAATGTACTCCTCCTTCTGCCTTCGCTGCCTCCTAGGGAATGGAGGACCAAACAGCAGGGTCAGGATGGAGGAGATGGAGGGGGTTTGATTTTGGCATAGGGGACAGGGGGAGTGCAGAGCGAGGGGTCCACTCATTTATGTATTGTGTTGGTAACATCACTGCGACTCTTATGTTTCATGTCTGTTCTCACACACTGCTGCTGTGTGTCTCTTACACACGTCTTGTGTGTGTGGCAAAGCCTCTTCACGTCCAGGTGGGACTGTCTGTGAATGGCTGGGCTTACTTTGGCGCTCACACACAACCCTTGTAGTTTTGTGATATCCTTCAGCGAGAGTCCTACATGCTTGAAGGTTGAATAATCAAACTCATCATAAAAAAGGAGGTAAAATCGTTATGAGGTACTGCAATGTTCTCCTCATTGTGCAATCCTGTTCGCAAATATTAGTGCCATTGCTGTGACGTTACCGCTCAAAAGATAAAAGAGTCATCCCCATAGAACTAAAACACAAGACACAAGCTAGCTCTCATAATAACTAACAATGAACAGATATCCTCAAATAGGCCAGAGAGTAGCGCTGTTAAAAACAACAGTAGTACAACACGGTGTTGATGCTAACCTTTCAATTTGAGCCTTGCTGTTCAACTATGAAATTACTGGTTATAATGCTGAACTCAGTTAAAAATCTGGAATTCCTCACATGCAAAGTCCTACTGGGTTTGGACAAAAATGCTTAGGTCCTGTAATTTAATTATTGTATTAGGGAATAGCCCCCATTTAAAAAATAATATTAATGAAAGGGTTTCCTTCTGCATTTTCCACGAGGAGGAATACCACTAAAAGTACGAGCCAGAGGCAATTCAAATATAAAGAAAAACTCTTACCCTGAAGCTTTTCCTTTTATTGATGTTGACGAAGCAGAGTTCCTGTTGGAGAGGTCGAGCACGGCATCTGTTACAAGAAGAAATCATGTTAACTGATTAGGGTTTGAGTTACAGAGGTTTCGTACCTTAAGAAAACATCGATGTTACAGTCTTAAAACTTTGCAGGCTGGAAACATTCATTTATTGGCATTCAATTCCTAATATTTGAAACACCTCTACTACCTGGGTCACTTTCTTTCTCGTTTCCAGTTCGGCTCACTGTGAGGTCCAGAGGGGCATCTGATGTTTGTGGCAGAGATGATGAGGTCCTTGTTGTAGCACCATTTGTACTGGTGTGTTGTAGGCACTTGGATGCGTACTCCAAGGCAAACTGATGTATCATCTTCTTCATTAGCTCCTGGGCAACCAGAGGGATTTTGAAATCGCAGCCCAGTGCCACATCTAATGAAGAACAGGACATTGAATTCTCTTTAGACTTTTATATCTATTAAAAGGTGGGGTAAGTAATTTCAGCTCGAGTGCGCTAGAATTTGAAAATACACAGCCGGAAAAAATCTGCCACTTCCTTACAGAGCCCCTCCTCCAACACACACGAACGCGCACATGACCAATGAGGGAACGAGATACGTTTGTGCACAGATGGAAGGCTGACAGGCAGGTAGGCCATCCAGTTATTTTAGCCGGGCCGGCTAAAATGATTGGTCGTGCTTTTTACAGTACTACGGCTTCCACAGATGACATTTTGTTATGGATTTTTTGTCAAAGCACTTATGATATTCATTAATTGAATGTTAAGAGCATTCCATAGAATATAACAAAAAGTGTATCTCGAGCCAGTTTCTCAAACTTACCTACCCCACCTTTAAGAAAGCAACTAGATAACTACTGTGCGCCTTTGACAGGAGCATGAGTGTATCAGAAGTTAAAATGTGTGTGCCATGCATCAAAAGGCTTACCTTTCTTGTAAAACACAGCATGGAGAAACCTGTTTGCTGATTGGCTGCTCTCAGAGATGTTTGGAGCCTGGCAGGGAGAGTAATCAGAGGGGGAGGAGAGGGGCGAGGTGGCTGCAGGTGCATGATCCTACAAGAAAAAGATACAAGGTTACTTATCTGATTGCTGTATATCTTATTTTTCCTTCATCTTATATTAAACCATATCATATAAATACGTTCAACAGACAAACACACTAATATTATCTTGACTAGAAAAATACTCACACTGCTGAGTTTGTCGAGGGGAAGGTTGCAGAATGAACATTGAGCGCAATTTGTTTCTAGGGACCACTCATCCAACTCTTCAGGTTCGCAGTCTGAAAGACACAATTACACATAACCAGGCATTAATACGTAAAGACTTCAAACAGCTTACTCGATTGACAGGAGGTTGTTTCCAAACATCATCATCACAAAAATGTATGCCACGAGTGCGATTTAGATTTGAATGAGTCCGTAGACGGTTATGAGCATTGTTGCAAATCAAAGAGAAAGACTGCATTGTAACAATATTGGATTGGTTGTAGTTTTCTAAATAAAAGTTCCAGATCATTTATTATGATATTAAATATACACACATTTTAATAGATATTGTTGGATACAATTCAAAAGCAATGATGAGTACATATTTGATTTTATTTGCCTTTTGCCCACGTACCAACAAGTAACACCATGCCTACCCAATCCTACCAACATGACCAATATTTAGAATTTTCAGTCAATCTGGCATGTCAAATCGCACACCTATTTGTCAAAAGCAGGGACGCAGCCACATATACCTCATTCACACCAACGGTGTTTCAGGGCCGGTTCGGAGCTGGAGCTTGAAAAGCACCGGGTTTTCCTGTTCACACCGCAGCGGAGCAGCCTCTTAGCTCTGGAATCCGGTTTGTTTCAAGCACCAAAAAAGTGTCCGGCTAGAGCAAAAGCACCACATACATCACGCTTACGTCGAGGCGGGGAAGGGGCGGGATCAACTCCTGAACAACAACCGCACCTACAGGGTTACTTGGAGAGGGTCAGAGTCCGACCCTTGTCAATTAACTACAGGGGTCCCTCAGGGCTCTGTTCTTGGTCCCCTCCTCTTCTCCTTGTACACAAACTCGCTCGGGTCTGTCATTAGCCCGCATGGTTTTTCATACCACTGCTACGCTGACGACACCCAACTAATTCTGTCCTTTCCCCGCTCAGAGACCCAGGTCGTCGCACGCATCTCTGCTTGCCTAGCAGACATCTCTCGGTGGATGTCTGCTCATCACCTCAAGCTCAACCTTGACAAGACTGAACTGCTTTTNAGGCTTATATTCTATTCTATAAACTGTAAGTGCCAAACAAGAAGTATTATTATGATAACTACTGAGTAGCATATGATGTTTACCTGTTTGCAACTTATACATAATTGTGTCTGGGTGTGAACCTTGGTTATATAATCAGTTTCATCAATCTAAACACATTTTTTTCATTAATTCTAAAAAGGCATATGCCCTTGAAAGAAAGTATTGTACTCCTTCATTTATTAACTTTAACTGGAGCAATAAGGGTGCCATGTAGTGTTTAGTCTTGTTTGATACCAAGAGTGTAGCAGTAGGTAGCAAGGTTTACTTTAGGATATAGCTGCATTTTCTATTTATTGCAATTTAAAAAAAAGACAACCTATTGCTTTTTTAACTTTTGATTCCCAAAAATGTTCAAAGGCCAAACATCGGCTGGCCTGCAGTAGACATGGAATAATGTAAAGTGATGTGATTACATTATGTTGGCCTGGCAGATTTGGGTCAAACTATATTTTCATAGTTCTACAGATGTTATAGATCAATTCCAATTATGAATGTATCATGAATGAAAAAATATCATACTACTCGAGTTAACAAGGTTAATCTCATATATTTAAGTTTGGTACATTTAAGTGGGAAACTTAAATGTAACAAATAATATGGCATTTTGTTAATAATTTACAGGTTGACTAAATACACCATACTTGTCACACTGCCATAAATATTCACTCGAGAACCGAATGTTCAAAAATCCTGAAAATATTGCACAAAGAAAGCACCATTTACTCCTGTCTAAGTAATGTCAGCTTAAAACTTGATAATAAATATAAAATATGTCTAGGGTTACAAAAAGTTAGGACGTTTTTAAATGTACATATAAAAACCCACCATCAAATAAATTGAGGTCCTTCAGCAGCAGTGGGCCATAGATTCCCTCCAGAATGCTTTCAAACCCTGCAAGACAAAATGAACAGAACAGTCGTTCAGTACTGATACGAATAACTTATGCATATTTGAGTTGCCTAACATTAGAGTGATATGTGTTCCTCCCATTTTATCCGTGTACTTTACTGGAACAGTGTGACGGCAACAAATCTGACAGATAAGCGGACTACGATACCCAACTGTCAGCAACACATACACACTTGAATAGAGTCTAAATATTAACTTGGTAAACTCCAAAGAACAATAAACAAAATTCGTAAATAGTATTAACATTCATACTTTGATGTTTTTATTGGTGTTCATGCATAATGATTTTGATGTCACTGTGATTGAACATTAGCCTACAAAGCAGATGAAATCCAGCTAGCTTCGGGTGAGCTAGCCTAAAGTGAACGGTTTCTGAAGCATAAAATACGGTGTTTAAAAAAGCAAACGGTGCGAGGAAAACCGTTAGTCGAGACCCCCGTGATGTGTGCTTTTCTATTATTGCACTGACATGAGCAGCTCTACCGTAGCAACCATCCCCTCCCCCAAATAACATCAACAACGTTAATGTTAGCATAGCATGTTAGCAGAACATTAGCATAGCCAACATTATGTCAATAAACGAATTAAGCTTACGGTTTGGCGATCAGTTAATTGAAAAATATGTGTTATGCCTTAATGCTACATGTACAGTATCATCCAAGTCAGACAACACACTTTGACGGAGCTAGCACCGGTGGGTATCAAGCTAGCTCAGAGGGACAAAGAAAAGGAGCCAAACTCGACGGGCTAGCCAGCTGGTAAATATTAGCCTGCCAGCTTAACTTAACGGCTAACGCTGGCCACCTACAGTGCCAGGCTACTAGCTTAGCTAGCACTAGCTAGCAATCTAACATAGCTGTGGGTGGCGATCCAGCAGCTACCGGGCGAAATCACTTTGACGCTGGTTGATTTTTTACAAAATATGCAACTGCAAATTCATCATACCAACGCAGTGTATCAATTTGTGTCGCCAAGAATCAAGTTCCCGCCGAAACCCTCTTCTTTCGGCCGTGCATTTGGAGCACTGCACGTTCGCCATTCTGCGTCCTTCCTCCCCCCTCTCTCTCCCTCCGTCTGATCCACAGGAGGAAGCGGCTATGGACGGTTACTGCTGCCCAGATCTCAGTGGCCGCTAGAGGGAGAAAACCTGGACAAAACTGACTTGCACTTTCCGTGTAATGGCTAAACAGCCATGGTCGATCTATAAGAAAACAGTCAAAGACATGTTTGTAATCTATCAATAGATGGAGATTGAAGATTCTTCTGAGGGGTTTAATGTGATTGACTGTGAAATGATGATGTGGATGATGTTTTCCTGTTGCATACTCAAGTGAGCAGCAGTTGTTGAAATGAATGCTATAACAATATTGTTATTGTTCATTTTCCGAGCAAGCAGTATTGTATGACATGTGGTCAGGTGGGTGGATTGTCACATGACCAAATAGGCTACCCTACACCAGAGTCATACAACATAATGCCCATATACAGTATGTTCATGTGTAAACACCCTATTGGCTGCTAAACTATATAGGCCACAGTATGCATGTATGATTGGTTAACTGGAATATGTTTGCTGTTAAATTATTATTTATTTATGTTTGTAAATATATGTTTTACTATTAAATATATTGGCTATGTAGTACAACTTCTAAAGTGAAAACAATACATCCTAAATCCATAGAATGAAGAATATATTCAATTTCTCAATAACCCTGAAGAAAACAGTAGCCCCCAAAGTGTGGGGGATTCAAAATAACAAAGCTTGGTTACAATGCTGCTTGTTCCTGTGAGTGTTATACTGGTGGTAAATGAAGGAGTACTTTAACAGAACTTCAAATATCTTGGGATGTAGAGAAAAAGGTTTCATATGTAGATTTGGCCACCAATATTATTCAATTAAGAAAACGATCTAATGCATGATGGGAGAATACAATAATAAAAACAAACCTGACTTTCTAAAAAACACCAATACTCACTGCCTGCTCCTCCTCAGTGCAACCACATGAGGGCAGCAGAGAACTTTCGTTTTTTCTGGATAGACTTGTATCAATAGCGTGCAATTGCATGGTGAGCACGAGGTCAAATGTTAATGGTAGGCCTTATTCTGTACTATTTCCCATTACCCCAAACCTTATGAATATATTTTCTTTGTTTACATACAGGCAACAGGGCAGCCAAGCTCCAGATCTTTAGGGGACCCACCTTCCATAGTTGTATTGCCAATTTGTCGGTAAAAACTGTAATTAAATAACATGAGTGTATGGCGGCAAACTCAGAATAAAAAAACAGTAACATATTTTTACCAATCAAATTAATATTTCTGTTTGCACTGCACTTGTGGGCACATAGATTGAGCAAACAGTGTTTAAACAGGGGGCCTCCAGCTTATTTCTGCCCCATGGCCCCCTGACTGGTCAATCTGGCAGTGAATCTCATAATGCAGAAGATCAGAAGGCTATGAAAACAGGCGACACAAAGGGGGTTCATGGAGAGTGTGTGAGTAATTGAGTGAGGGACAAAGCAGGGAGGCCGATTAGACATATGACATGGAGTTAGAAAGAGCTATGGAGGGCTGTAGAGCAGATAGGGAGATGTGATTGAACGTTGGTCTTAGAGTAAAGGAAGCAAGTGTCCCAGGCCCAGGTGGAATTCATTGTCACGGTGACTTAAAGCGTGGTTACCGTGGAGATGGTGATGAAAGACAGCGGCATGGTGGACGGCACTTCTGGGTCAAAGCATGACCAACAGCATACAGCCCAAAGTGCCTCAGGGACAGAGATGATTACATGCAGGGCCGCCAACATTTTGTGTTTTTAAGTATACACATGTGTGTTTGAATGCACAGTGTTTAAGTAGTGTAACAGGGCAGTCTACTTGAATTGTGTGATCAGAAAATGAGCAGCAGCTAAGCACTAAGATGGTGGTCCTACTGCTGCCCAGAGGAACTTTTAACAACTTAACCACCAAAATATCTCATTACTGCAACTCCACAGTCCAGTTAGGGCCACTCAGAGGTGTGTGTGTGTGTGTGTGTGTGTGTGTGTGTGTGTGTGTGTGTGTGTGTGTGTGTGTGTGTGTGTGTATGTATGTTTGAGCATGACATGACTGTGTAAGAGCGCACCTGGATCTTGTTATAGTTCAGAAGAGGGGGG
>NW_011350100.1:203164-226550 GCF_000735185.1 Notothenia coriiceps
GGGGGGGGGGCACAGTAGCTAACCATTTTGATTTCCCTCAGTTTCACCACCTCAACAAGTCCAAACACAACAGCCAGAAATATACGGTGTTGACAAACTACCAGGTAATAAATGTATCCACCCGGTGCAAATAACTAATTTCAATCATGAATAAATGTCAAGCAAAATAACAAGGCAAGATGAAGACCAAATCATCCAATGTATTAGCCTACATTTAGCTAATTCTTCCATTCTACTATTTTGCGACTCTACCCCATCAGGCATCACCTCTCCAGTTTCTCTATTTTCCCTGAAGAGGGCAGTGTGGTGGTTGCTTGTTAAAACACTTTCAGTCAATTACATTTACAGGTGCATACCATAGACCATAAGATATTTTAATATGATTAGAACCAGTTCTCCATATGCTATAAAAGAAACACCTCACCTATTTAATATAAACAGGATTTAGCTGGTATTAGTAGAGTTTTATTGTTCACACTAACAATTAAATGGCTCAGTTTGCCGTACTGGCGCAGTATGAACTCACTCTCCTCGATCTGCGTGCCCTCGAACCGACTGTGACGCATATTTCCCGTTGTTTTCTTTTGGTTTCATCTCGTCCTAAATGCAAGACGTCTTGCTGAGTTTAGGGGTAGAAACCTCTTGCACACTTATGCATGTGGCATTTTGTATTTTTTCTAAAGTCTCAGAGAAATTTGACTTAACTGCCCTGTAGCGTGCACACACCAGTGGGGATCATGTTTAATTGGAGGGGGTTTGATAAATTAGAAAAATACTGCAACAAGGGGTTTATGTCTAAAAGCTATAGGCTTACAGCTGGGGCCTGGCTCTTTGTAAGGTGCTGATGTGTGACAGTTGATGGATTGAATATGCTATTTGTGCTAATACTTGGATCCAATATGTTGAATCATTTGTACATTGAATGAATCCAAATGAGCCTTTGACTAAGGTGAAACCACAGTTACAACAGATTGGGAGAGTCCAGGGTCTCATTGAGTTTTTGGCAATAACATCCCACATAATCCCTGACATGGTACAGACGCCCACCACACTTTGAGCGAGGCCCTTCAAATGGGATTCCCAAAAATCTCTTATTTAACTCGCTTTGAGAGGCTTGGCATTGTTTTAATGAAAACATACTGAATGAAGGGGAAAGGAATATGAATACAAAGAAAAATAAATATGGAAATGATTACCTGGGTGTTTTTTGAGCATGTGTGCCTGAGTATCTGCACATGGACAGCACTGTATATATGCATATGTATGTGTGTGTGTGTGTGTGTGTGTGTGTGTGTGTGTGTGTGTGTGTGTGTGTGTGTGTGTGTGTGTGTGTGTGTGTGTGTGTGTGCGTGCATATGTGTGTGCATGTGTGCATATGTGTGTGTGCATATGTGTGTGTGTGTGGTTAGAGTCCTGGGGATCAGTATTATGCTTGGACCGTGGCCATTGTGATTACTACAGAGGTGCAGTTTTCTCGTCCCTACTGAATCCAGTGTGAACCCTCACTTTAGCTTCCCACATCCAAAAATGCGGCTATGCTCACTGTTGTGCAAGCAAATGCAAAAAGACATCTGTTTAGAATTCCTGGCTTTAAATGAGAGATGGTGGTCTCTGTATGATAGGTTGATGTTTATTTGTGATTCAGTCCTTGATAAAACTCTGCAAAAACGTTCTGCACGCCTCACAGATGTATCATACATTTCAGAAGCTGTGTTTGCCACGTTACAGTGATAAGCTGCGTGAATAGAAAGGAGGAAGGAAGGGCAGTAAAGTGAGAAAAGCAGAGTTTAATATGAGCAGGAGTGTGTGTGGACATGCATGCAAAGACCTGGAGAGCTGCACTGCTGTGCAGGGACACACCAAGCGGCTGCCGATTTGAAGAGGTCTTTCATTACTTCTGCTCTGTCCAGCTGGTTCCAACTGACCCCCCCCACACTCTCCCTGTCTGTCTGAGCTGTCTGTCTTTAGTGCATCTGGGCAGATCTTTAGGCAAGATGGGGCTCAGAGAGATGTGTGTTGTTGTGGAGGTAAAAGGTAAAAAGGGACTCTAGGGGCTTATGCGGCACAGAGGCAGTACGGAGGATTATCTTTAATTCTGCACACAATAATGCACTTGACTTTGAAGACAAACACACACACACAAGGTGAAAGTGGAGGGGGGCTGGTAGGTGGAGGGTCACTTAAAGCAGAGGTTCACGGGGCCAGACCTTGCCCCAGGGAGGATGAGAGGAGGGAGGGATGAGAGGAAATAGCCAAATTAAAAACACATGCAAGGTCAAGTGCAATCCTTCACCTAGCATATAATGGAGGAAAGAGCCAAAAAAGGACCATGTTGCTGACTTGTCAGTCTGGATTTTCCTGTCTGCTTCTTTACAGTACATGTATTTCATTTATTTAGCTTGTCTGTCGATGGGTCAAGTCTCAAATCTAACGAAGTACGGAGCGTGGACTGCTACTTTGAGAGGTACCAATTGTTCTCCTGTGCTCTGTCAAGGTGCCCTTGAGCAAGACACCCCCCCATACACCCACACTAGATGTTACTGTATGTGCGATGCTAAGTATAATGTACATGTAAAATTAAAGACAATAGAAGTGGCTTTCAAATGTCCATTAACATTTCCCAAAGGTGAAGGAAAGCACTTGGTCTTTCTGTTGTTGTTAGTTAATTGTAACAGAGATCAGCAAGATGTACATTCAGGGTTTTACTTTAAATCAGCATGTGCTGATCTTTAAAAAAAGGAAACAAATTAAATCCATATTTATATTAACAATCTATCAAAAGACAATGTAAAAACAATATGACAGATATAGTGTTGTTTTCAAACGCATCAGGCAGGTGCTCTGAACTAAACAGCAGACAGACACAATCAGGGGCTAGTTTTTAGTAGCTAAATAGACCAAACCCAGAGCTAACACAAAATGAATACTAGAGTTACATTGGAAAGGAAAACAAACATTTTTAACTGTATTGTGAGAGTTTCCTGAGTGTGTCATTTATTTCTTAATTCTTTAATTTGATTTCAGGAATTCCAGCTGGAGGTGAATTTTGCAACCAATCAAAACACTGGCTCGTACTTAATAGTTGAATCCTCCATTGTCACTGGCAGATTTATAGGCTGCATTTTGAGATGTTTGAAAGGGCCCCAAAGCCTATTTCCGAGAGAAAGGAAGTCTATGTGTCAATGTGGAGAAAGATCACCACCTGCTTTTTTACATTCAGTAATTCAGGCAAGTCTGATATTTATGTATTGATAGTGAAATGAAATAGTAGATTGATATTTGTAGCTGTCAGTGCTCAAAGACCACTCATAAATCCAGACAGCCGTCTTCCTATGATCGTGTGTCTGTGTGTGAGCCTGCTGTGAGTAATGCAGTTATCAGGGAACTATCAAGTACTTTGCCAAACTCTTTGAACCTAGCTCTAACTGTTCTTTTAACCCGAATATGCATGTTAGTGCAAATCTATCACTTGAGGTAAACAGACTTCCGATAAGAGTTGATGAGTTAACGAGTACGTCTTAGTTAATTTTGCTGCTTATACTTTATACTTCTACTTACTGAATGTAGGACATTGTCTTGTATTTTTACCTTTAACAATGGAAATAACAATGGCAGTCAGACAGTGGTTGCTATTAGCAGCAGTATGTTTACCTGAACAGAACACCCTGTTTCTAAAAAAGAAAGCTCCATATGAGTGTGGTGTTTGTGTTCCTGTGTTTACCTTACAGCGTTGTTGTTCAGAAAGGTGAATGAGTGTGTGTGGCCTTCAGTATCATCTAAAACCCAGATGGTACTGTCAAGATGCCCACAGTGCAATGATAAGGCAGGCGGCTTGTGCACTGAAGCAGCACACACCTCTGCCCTCACACAAATGCGCAAAAGGGGTGAGTCCACATGATACAGCAAAAAGGTTGCCCAGACTTTTATATATTGCATGCTGAAAACCTTAAATATCTTACTTTGCATGTGTGCTAGTGTGTACATATTCGAGAGCAAACTCCATCTTATATAATGCATGTGTATGTGTGTCGATACAGTGTGTGTGTGTGTGTGTTAATGCTCTGTCTCTAAGGTGTCGTTCTTAAAACAAAGAGGTGAGTTTCCACTGCAGCACTTTCATTGTTGCCCGTCTGTCTCTGGTGTCTTTAGTGGAAACTTGCTCCTGTCTCTCAATTATGTTTCTTTCTGCAAAATATATTAGAAAGGACCCCCACCCCCTCTCTGTGTCTCTCTGTTTCAGCAATAGAACAAGGTTTATAAGGCTCGGCGGGCCTGGCTAATCCAACCCACATGCCAACAGGGCTGTGCCCATTCTCTCTCCTGCTCTAATGAAGCTAACACAGACCCTGAAATCTACACTGTCTGTGTGTGTGTGTGTGTGTGTGTGTGTGTGTGTGTGTGTGTGTGTGTGTGTGTGTGTGTGTGTGTGTGTGTGTGTGTGTGTGTGTGTGTGTGTGTGTGTGTGTGTGTGTGTGTGTGTGTGTGTGTGTGTGTGTGTGTGTGTGTGGAAACACCAGACCTGGCAAAATAAACCCCACCTCAGTATGGGCCAACAATGAGACACCACAGGGAGGGAAAGTAGGAAAGTAGAGTTTCTCGCTTTAAATCAGTTGTGCTTTACACACACCTACTCTCGCACACACATGAATATAGGCTCATCCACCCACAGATGTTTCAGCTAATTGATTGTGAGTGTGCGGTGCGTAGACCCATTGCTCGTGATTGGCTCTAAGTGTGTGGTGTGTTTCTGGCTGACACTAATAGACCACACAGCCATGCTTCCCTCCTTCCCCACCCACACAGACAACATTTAATCAGGAATTGAATCGAATGCAACTGTGCTTTATATGAAGATCATTTGTTCTACTACGAAAAGACAATAGAGATGTGTGTGTGTGATTGTGTGTGCCTACTACAGAGAACACAAGCTGTGGTATAAAGCTGGAGATGTCTTTCAGTGAGTGTGTGTGTCAGGTTGGTGACTAAAGTTGTAGTGGAGTAATAGTGTTAGCCATGTCATCTCACACATTTATAATACCCAGCTCGCCACCATGACATCTAGGAAGGGCTGCAGGATGTCTTTTTGTAGAAGTGTGTGTGCGTGTGAATTCAAGAGCGAGCATTTTTATAAGTTTGACTGGAGGAAGTAGGAAAAGGGAGGGGGCCTCTGTGGAGATTATTCTGGCACTTTGTCCAAGCATGTTGAATATCTGTGTGTGCCACATGAACGTATGTACAGTAAGTGTGTGTGTGTGTCTGTGTCACAACTGCTACATGTGTTCGTATCACAGTTGGTGAGACATCCTGTGGGGCTTGGCAACACAGCAGGAGGCAGCATAACCTTTTGACTCCTCTGCGTGTGTATATGTGAGAATTCTATGTGAATGTGTGTGTGCACATGTGTGTGCTGACAGGATTTACAATTCATCAGTCCATCCTGTCATCGACTCGTAACTCTTGGACCGGCTGGGATCCTGAAAAGAGACGGACGACTAACAAAAAGTGCAGTCTTATGTTCATGAACGGCATCACAGCTCATATTTCTTCATGATATTGAGACATCAATCTAATTATGTTTTTCAGAAGTTGAGATTGAACGTCATGCCGGGCCTTGGAGACCAAATTATCTCCTGCTGCATTCATACAAAGTCAGCAGAATAGTACAGGAAGACCTCCTAAATAAATTGCATTATTGCCCCTACATCTCGCCTTGTAGTCATATCATCTAATTCTGATTGCTAAGACAGTTTCTCTGAACTTTAGGCAATTTTTTTAATTTTCTACAAGCTAGTTAAAAACCTCACAGCAGACCAGCAAACATATTCTGCAGCTACAGTGCACACAATCTATTTGAATAAGCCCTCAAGGCACCAACAAGGAACTGACAGTATGAATAAAAATACTGCTGGGAAGATCAGTTTGCAATAAAGTGTTGTCCTACATGTAGTAAACACACAAAACACAAGTATCCAAATATGTAAAGTACACACTGACATTCATTTTGCATCCTAAGGCTGTTCTGTTGTTCCTAACACTAGGATGGGTCAAATGCGGAGAAACCATTTTGTGTATAGTAAGTAGGCCTACTGTGTAATGACAGTAAAAGTTAAATAAAAAATAAATAAAAAATAAATAAATGTTCTCACAGGTTACATGTAAGCATACACACAGCAGTTACACATGATAATTTTCATACAAATTCCTTAAAACAGTCATGGTAATTAAATATAATATGTCTTTAGGTTAGCAAGAAACAACATGGTCGGGAGCCTTCTCTGTACACCACTGTTCCCATTGTAACCTACAAATGTCATTGGTGTGGAAGGGGAGTCATTTCGTTGTGTGTTTGTATATGTGAGTGTGTTTGCCTGTATGCATGCTTGTGAACTTGTGTATGCAGGCTTTACCGATCGAAGTGACTTTCCCGTCTCCTTCTCTGTCTGTTCATGCAGCCATGATGTGAATACAGCATCAGGCTGACAGAGAGAGCGAGACAGAGTGAGGGAGAGCGGGAGAGACAGGAGCGTCTGGAGCCTGTCAGTCAGACAGATAGACGGACAGACTGACAGACTGACTGTGAGTCAGAGGCAGCAAGGGCTTTGATTGGCCGATTCCCCCCTAGGGATGTGATGTGGTATTCAGTGGTCATTTTGGCCTAAGCTGCCGTTGATCCCCTTCATGTCACCTCCTGAATATATTACACAAGGACAGAGATTTAGCTTTTCATCGTTTCCATCTTATTTAACTATACATTTTCCCTTTTTCTTTTAGCGTTCTTTTGTTGTTGTTTAAAAATAATTTCATATAGATTATGATTTACATGACTACTTGTTGGTTATATGGGTCCCTCATAGTACATAGTAAAAAATGATAACCGATCTCTTCATCTCTCCTCATTTTAGCATAACCTCTACGGTTTTAGTTCACTATTTTAGGCTACAAAATGAAGCTGTACCAAAAATCTATAAAAAACGGTTGCTTCCTGCCCATCTTTAAACAGCAGACCAAGCTGTTGACTAACTGGTGAAAATGGTTGATAATTTAGCAGCTAAAGACCAAGATGTTCCCCTTAGAAGTCGGATCCAATCAAAACAACAGCTAAAAGCAGAGCGAATTTTGAACCAACATTTAATAGGAGGCCAGAAACACGATTTAAATTCAATGATAATGTTGCTCCGTATCTGCTGGATTTTTAAACAGGCAACTATATGAACTTTGAGTTCCCTCCAAGAAATCAACTATTCAATAACATGGTTAACTAGAGAATGCAATTCCTGAAGAAATTGCTAGTGGGAATGCTTTATGCTGAAAAGCTGACGCTAAACTGCTATGCTGAAATGTAATGTGTAAGAAGAAAGTGAAGAATTTAGATTGAAATGATATATGAACACTGGGGGCTTGAATGTGTGATGAGAGAAGAAAAGAAAGTAAAAAGGCTTGGAAAAGCAGCAGAATATTTGAACTGCAAACTTTTGAACTAACTTGATGGCGAATGATCTGTCGCCATGCCAACGGCATTTTATGACATCCCATAATACGCTTAGATGCGTTGATGGCTGCATCGTTACCAAACCTGTGAAGTTTTGCGCCGTTTGGAGCATTTTCACTGAAGTTATGAGAAAACCGTGTTTCATGGTGAGCATTGTGTTGCCATGGCAACAGCATTTGAATAAATCTCAAAACTGTCCCGCAGATGTCTTCACGGCTGGACTGTTAGCACATATGTGAGGTTTGAGCACTTTTTGAAAATGTTCACAGGAGTTATAGCGACATCGTCTTTTATGGCGAGGGATGCGTTTCCATGGAAACGGCATATGATGAAACCCCATAATTGAAGTAGAGCTGTTGAGGGCTGGACTGTTAACCATTATCTGAAGTGTGGTGCTGTTTTGATCCTTTTCATAGGCGTTACGACAACATCGTGTTCTATGGCGAGGGATTAGTTTCCATGGAAACGGCATCTGGTGAGATATCAGATTTGACGTAGAGCTGTTGAGGCATGGAGAGGTGATATACAGGTGAAGATTGTGGGACTACCGGACCGTGTCCATTGGAGCTACAGCGACATCGTGTTTTATGGCGAGGGATGCTTTTCCATGGAAACGGTATATGATGACACCCCATAATTGACGTAGAGCTGTTGAGGGCAGGGTCCTGCCCTCAACAGCTCTACGTCAATTATGGGGTGTCATCATATACCGTTTCCATGGAAAAGCATCCCTCGCCATAAAACACGATGTCGCTGTAGCTCCANTAACTAACTAACTAACTAACTAACTAACTAACTAACTAACTAACTAACTAACTAACTATACACACACACACACACACACACACACACACACACACACACACACACACACACACACACACACACACACACACACACACACACACACACACACACAAAGCTTAACTGAGGCCGAGGCGTTGTTAAACAATATCCTGGCCTCAACACCATGGGGTCAGCTATCGTCCCTCTTTCCGTCCCGCGGCGGGCAACGGCCCACTACAGCTCTCCTTAGGAGAGACTGTGCACCCTGAGGCCAGGATATTATTTAACAACGCTGCTGCCTCAGTTAAGCTTTGTGCATGCTGCTGAGCAGACATGCTAGAACAATCGCAAACGGACCAAATATTGTTTTTCGCTTTTCTGAAATTGACTTCCGTTTCAACTGAAATCCCTCTCAAACATACCGAAATCGCATTTCATGTGTATATGATAGCGTTTAATTTGTGTATAAGAGATTGTTGTGTGTGTGTGTGTGTGTGTGTGTGTGTGTGTGTGTGTGTGTGTGTGTGTGTGTGTGAGATTGTTTCTGTGGACTACAACTGTCATTACAGCTGAGTACAGTCATAATGTCCACACCTAGCAAAAGCCTTCCAGAGGTCGCTAAACACACACTTATCCATGTTTAGCCATCCAAAACACAAGAGGAAACACCCACTACCCACCCACTGACCCCCAAACCTCAGAACTTCACCCCCACCCGCCCACCACTACCCATCCAGTCCCACCCTCCAGGTTTACGGGTGTGAGTGCTAACAGACCGCAGTGAGTCACTGTAGGCAGGAGGGAGGAGAGGTAGAGACACGAGGGTGAGGAGGGGCAGGAGAATCTGGAAACCACCCTGGGAAAAGGGAAAATGATTCAACCCATGTTGAACTGACCTGCAACCATTGTGTGTTGCATGACAACAGGCCTCATGGCACCCACACACACATGCCATCACCAAGGTCATTGGTCAAATTGGCGCTGGTTGACATCCGAGATTAGGGCTGGATGGGTGACCCAGTGAAATATTTGAATACCACTTGTGCCAGGGTGTGAGATGATTGTATGTGAGAGCATCTACAAAAGACTCCAAATCACTGCATCCTTAATGAGCAGCATAAAGGATATAGAATCTGAATACATCCTTCCACTCTCAGTGATTTTGGTGACGGCTCGCTGGCTGAGGGTGACGGGAGTCTTCCCGTGCTCATGACTCACTGATGAGCCTGTTTTGTGTGAGCTGTTTGCCAGCAGCTTGGAAAATAATAGCGGGGGTATTCCAGAGTTATGGCTGCACCATGTTGTGATAATTGCAGCTTGGCCTGCACTGATGCTTAATAAACTAATTAAACTGTATTTAGGTAAGGGAGTGATATCAAAATACTTATTGGACGGCTCACAGGATTTTCTATTTGGGAGGGTGCGTACGGAGGTTAAAGCTTTCTACACCATTGTTTCCGACGTCCTTAAAACACTCAGGGCTGACTCATGAGACATATATGCCAATCCTGTCCCTTATAAATTACATTTATATACAGTATCACCATTCTTTTGTTTTGCCACAAATGTTGAGATGGAAATGTATTTGCTTGGACTGTGGTCGTTGGCAACCTTTCCCAGAGAATGATGTGTTCTTGTGTTGTACGAGTTGTGTGGATGTAGTCACAGTGGATGGGGAACAAAACACAGAAGAGATCAGAGTCCAGTTTGTGGTGTGGTTGAGGAAACAAAATCACTTGAATTAAGGCTAAGGAAAGGTCAAAAAGTCCCCCAAACGACGAAATAAAGCAGTTTGTAATTACCATTCAGAACGATTCCATATTATGTGTTTTCTGAACTCATTTGTGTTTTCCTTCCAAGACACATCACAAATCACTGTTTTATGATGTGAAAACGCATTGGTTAAGGTTTGGTTAGGTTTAGGACACAACCATGATTTAGTTAGGGTTAGAGAAAGTTTGTGGCTTTGGTTGCATTTGGAAAAATATATCTGTAATGGGGGCTCTGCCTGTGGAGATACTCCATAATGTTGTCTACCAATCAGGGGTCAATGGTTTGATCTCTGGTCACTCCAATCAACATGTCAAAGCGTCCTTTGGCAGGAACTGAACCTCAAATTGCCCCCGTAGGCAACGGTGTGTGATTGATGATTAGAGGTGCTTTGTAAGTAGAGTAAGGCTCTTGTCTGTCCAAAGCAAGGAAGAAGTCAGGAGACATTACAATAAAGCGACAAAGTCCATGTAGGAATGTCAATTTCAAAGAGTTGGTATGTAACACGTTGGACTTTACTACAGGAGATCATTGTTCATTTTCCGTTAGTAACCACCAGTCAATGTTGTTTTTTTTCCACCATGAAAATTACCATTCCATAAAATGTAACCACGTTTTTTACTGGTAGAAAATGAGTCCAGTTAGGCATCAAGCATTACGTTTCTCTAAATATGCATTTGCTATTGCAAATTACAAGTATATAAACATTGTATAATGAGACAGGATTGTATATGCGGCACACCAGTGCCCTTAAAAACTCACAGACTCTCTTCTTATGTCAGTCTTTGATCAAGCTGACATTTTAAAGGGGTGTGTGAAGTGTGTGTGGCTGGAGACAGAGGACTTGTGATGGCGTGGTGGCTGGTGTTGTTGTTATTTGGTTTGAGGTTGATGTTCACTTTGACGCTCTGCACTAGACTAACTAGATGCAGACACACAGGCAGAGGACTAACCCCAGGTTTCAAGCATGCAGCAGCTGTGGGCACCAAGCCACATACTGATAATGTATTATGTACCATATACACACACACACACACACACACACACACAAATGTCTGACGAAATATAAGCACGGGTGTGCACACAGTGAGCAGATGAAAATATGTGCACATGCAAGGAGAACACCCAACAAGTTCAGAGGCGTCAGGCTGGAATGATTTGCAACTGAGAATAATGGCCAAACACATTTCTGATATTATTTCAGTGTTCTTGCTTCTAAGAGTGTGTGACTATCAAAAAACAAACACGGCACCAAAGTTAGACAACCCCTCACACATCACACACAAATACACAGACACCGACGTCAGTCTGACAGATGACATGGTGGCACTGAAATACAACAGGCAAGGTATTCTTTTAATGTTCTTTTAAAGCTGCATTCTTTATTTAATGGTGCCTTATTGCACATATTGTCTCTGTTATAGCTTAAGTTTTGGCAGAGTGCGTGTCCATGTGTGTTTGAGTCTGGTCATTGTAACAGTTTAACAGCTGGCTCATTATCTGAGTTTATACACAGATCTCATGAAATCCCCATCGGGGCCCGACCACATCAATTAATTTTAAGTATTACCTCAACTTATTTAGTCCATTTAAAAGGTTTGCTTGCATGAATGTGTTTCAGTCACATAGCCAATGACTGAGTATGTGTCTTTTCACCTCAAAGGATCCGTCTAAAAAAAGGTTTTTCTGTCATAAGCTATACGAAGTAAACCTACACACAGAGGAAAGTTGATGTTGGTGGCATCATTATACTAATGATAAGGCTCATTATTCTCAGATTTTCACAAAAAAAACACTTTTTAAAAAAAACAATCTGATTATTTTAGAAAGTATTTTAGTGCATCAGATTTTGTCTCCACACACCAAAAAAAATAAGTAAGTAACTTTGAACAGATACTGTTTCCCTGATTAATTTGTTTGAATATAATAAAAAAACAAATAACCTTTTTTCAAGCAATGGCATAACAGTGCCAGAAGGCGCTTCTCTGAATGCTACAACATCTGGAAGACTGAAGATTAAACCTGGCATCGAGTTGAAGGGAAGAGGATTTCAAGAAGCCCACTTTCCATCACCTCTGTCAGTCTGTCATCACTGAGAGCTAAAGTGAAGGGTATAATGTAAAATAAATCTTGTCACTGGAACATCTACCTTTTTCTGTTGTCAAATATTCCCCCGGCTTAAAAGCAAAGCTCAATTTATCACAAGACGCTCAAGGTCTATGGATTTGCGTTGCATAATCGTGATGGAAACTGAGTACCAAACAAGCAATGAGAGCATCCTGGGAAGTTCTCTCTCCTGTAGGCAAATACAAATACTCTGAGAATCAGAGGAAATGTATGAAACAATCTGTCTACATTTTGGTAGATGGAATTTAGACTTAGTATTAGTTTGTAAGCCACTTAAATGGCCATGTATTTGTTTTGCAAAAAATGTAAAGAAACAAATATGAGAGAAATTGTCAAAAAGTAAGAAAGGTTATGAATGCTTCATTGTCAAGAAAATATGAATGTTACATTAACGCTGGCATTAACGGTGCATCTCATTATTTGCTGCGTGCACTGTCCTTTGTGGTCACATTCATTCTGTCTTCTTTTTTTTAATACTGCAGCAGCTGCTAGAAACAGCACATGAAGCAGTCTGGTTGAAATGCCACAGGCGACAGCTTATGACAA
This sequence comes from Notothenia coriiceps, assembly GCF_000735185.1. Lineage (NCBI taxonomy): Eukaryota > Metazoa > Chordata > Actinopteri > Perciformes > Nototheniidae > Notothenia > Notothenia coriiceps. The sequence goes on from NW_011350100.1 coordinate 215,883, forward strand.
AGCTGGGACTACAAGAAGCTATTAGCGAGCTTGCCAAACAGTCATTAGCAAACAGCAAAGTCTGTTAACTAGGAACAGACAGAAGCAATCTTACCAAGCTGAAAAACTATGTTTCGTTTCCCTTCAGCCTGTCAAAACTGTTCCTGAAAAACAAGAAAAAGCTAAACTTGAATTGATATCTGCGGTGTCCAGTCAAATGAAATTGAACCTGAGGGAGAAATAATGTGCCCACAGGTAGTAGTAGTAGTAGTAGTAGTAGTAGTAGGATGATGATGATGATGATGATGATGATGATGATGATGATGATGATGATGATGATGATGATGATGATGTGTGTGTGTGTGTGTGTGTGTGTTTGAAAAAATACTTATTGATGCCACATGTGTGAACAACGGCTGGCGGTTTTGTCACCAAGCGTGTGAAGCATCAGATCGTGGTTACACACTCTGTGACAGCTTCCAGCGTAAACACCCCAGCTGGACTTTGACAGTGATAACTAGTGACAAGGAGAGGGAGAGGGGAGAGGAAGGAAAGGGTAGGACACTTGTAGATAGCAGCCTGACTTCATGGCTTCACAAAGCGCTTTGAGCAAGACGCTTTGACAATGCAATCGCACAGAAAAGAGGCGCTCCATGAATCTTAAAACATCTCCCTGCATGCTTTGAAATTCATTGTTGCTCTGCTTCTGATAAAAGGGTGCAAATCAAAGGCAAATAATATGGATTCATTTAACCTTTGCCCCAGTTTTATATGCATGGACTTCATTTCAGGTGGTGTTTATGTGCATGTGAGCACCTGCGACCCTTTTCTCTGGCGGTCTTTTGCTCCTCCTCGATGAAGTCCCAGTGAAACACATTTTGTTTACTGTCCTAATAAAAAGCTCTGGGTGGTGTTCACCTCTAAGGGCAAACTCCTATAAAAAAGACACAATTTGGTGGCAGTGGCAGCACATTTGGTGGTCGCAGGCTACAGAAAAGGTCTCTCGTCTCTCCAGGTTATGGAGCAGGAGAGTCATTGTTCATCTTTACAGCTGTCAGTTAGCAGACAAAGCCCAGTGCATGCGTCAGCCTTTTCTTTAATAGGGAACACAGCATCTCTACACAGCCATTGATTTACCTCCTCCACCCTTGCTATCTCTACTATCAACCTGAGGTTAGATCAGCAGAAGTAAGATAACATTTGCCCTGGCTGTACACAGGCGTGTGTAATGAAAAACGAAAGGAGAAAATGAAAAGAAATACACGGTGAAACATTGTTTGTGTGTGTGTGTGTGTGTGTGTGTGTGTGTGTGTGTGTGTGTGTGTGTGTGTGTGTGTGTGTGTGAGTTTGCTTTAGCATCCGTTCGCAGTGCAGCAGTAAATTGAGCAGCTGTATTGTATATTGTGAACAAAAGAGGCCCATTTGTATAAATTTGGCTTGTAGAGGGTTTGGCTCTCAAATGCGCCCCTAGCGTAGCAGATTTGATTACATGGGTATCTGTTGCTCTGCCTCAGCGGATAAAACAGGCCTCCATCAATAGAAGAAGTCAACGTGCCCCCCAACACTTCAAACAAAACTTAATGTGTTGGCAACCAAGTGACTGGTAAAAGAGCGTTCATCACAACAAACCTAATAGATGTCTCTGATGATGTACACGTCCATTACATTTATGTTAATGAATTATTTTCCTTTAATTGCCTACTTTACGTATGACTAAATAACACGCAAATAACTACTCACAGTCAACAACCACAGCTGTAGTTTGCAAATTGGCAAATGTTAGAAAGCTATCTTACTTAACTAAACGAGTGAGCATGTTCAACATTACATTAAAGATCTGAATGTTAATATTACTATGTTAAATTATTAGTTATTAGTGCTGCCTTAGCAAGTATGATAGAATATCCCATTATGGAATATTAAAGTGCCACGTTATGTTTGATTGAATGTGCTCATACAAAACCAAATCTCACCTGAAGAAAGATAAATGATAATTTAACAGAGCAGGTACTGATCCTTAAAAATGAATTGTGAATCTCTGTTAGAGCAATAGGAAATAAAATACAGATATGTTTAAAACAAAGAACAAACATTAAAAACGTAATAGAAATATTGGATCTTATTGCGTCAGCACCATTGAATCTCACTCCAATGATAAATTAAACCAGGATTTTAAGTTTTGCAGCTTAAAGATGTTCAATTGTGCTCAATCAGCCACAAAAGGTAACATAGTTAACATACTGTAGTTGCCTATCACTACACGTGCAAATGTATAATATGTGCAGAAGTTGAGTTGTTTATTTCCCAATCATCAAAACTCTCCAGAACTTTCTCTTCCGTGTCTCTTCCTTTATTTTCTTAAAAAATTAAAAAAACATTAGAACTCAGTGTACTGCTCACTTTTTATGGAAAACATTATGGTCATTACTCTTTTACCATTGTATTTCCCCATTTGAAATAACGATTACGTTTTGATCAACTCATTTTTATATTTAACCACTCATCCATAAAAATTCCTTCGTCTATCGCTTTCTCTTTCAGGTCCAATTTTTCCAGACAAAGTTTTCAGTCTGTGGTTGAAATATAATGCTGGTCAGGGGAGAAAGCTGGGCCAAATGCTGAGCCCCTCCACACACACTAAATGTCCATTTAAACCAGCACAATCTAGTAGGATGGAGAACACACAGGCTACACACCCCACCTCTTCAATTTAAACCTCCCATCGTTCTCCCATTCCTCTCCAAAACCATGAGGGTACCAAGAAATGTCAACCCAAATGTCTTGTAGCCTACTCCCACTTCAGTCTTTCATCTTACAAACTCATGTGCATAAAGTACATTTTCTATTTTGTGTGTGTGTGTGTGTGTGTGTGTGTGTGTGTGTGTGTGTGTGGGGGGGGGGGAGCACAATTTACAAAGAGTTTCAGGAGCATGAATCAGGCTTGAGACAAGATATGAAATCGCTGGTAAGCAGATTGCATGGAGACAGGACAAGACGAACTGACACAAGACAAAGGAAGGCGAGGGAATTTAAACAAAAGGTAATTGGCACAGGTGGAAACAATCAGGGGTGGGGCTGACGATGATGAGAGCGGGAAACACACACAAGGGCCGTTTCTCAATGTCGAGTAAAGCTGCTGCAGAGCCACTATTTCAAGTATACTACGTCATCGAGTGGCGCCAAAGGACTGTTTAAATGCATGTTAGATGCCCAGCATTCGGCACCACTCGAGGACATATTATACTTGAAATAGTGGCTCTGCAGCAGGTATACTCGACATTGAGAAACTACCAAGGATAGGGAGTGAAGGCACCTGGAATGAAACACAAAAGGCGAGTACCAAAATAAGACAGGAAGTGGGAGACAAGACAAAGAATGATTACTGAACTCAACACTTTGATGGGGATACAACTGTGTGTGTGTGTGTGTGTGTGTGTGTGTGTGTGTGTGTGTGTGTGTGTGTGTGTGTGTGTGTGTGTGACATACAGAGAACAAAACAGAGTGGAAGGGGAGGCTGACGCCTACAAGTGGGGGATTTGAGTCATCCATCAATAACTTCATAGTAACCTCAATTTAATATTTGAATAGCTTTTTTCCCCTCAGAGCTGAGAATGAGCAGAAGCATGGCAGGATGTTAAGAATACAAATTGAAGTTCGGTCTCATAATGAGTTTGCCTCAAAACTACATTTGACAACACAGGGTTGGATCTTGTGTTGAATGTTAGTAAACTTGACTGAAGTTAGATCATTCACCCGTCCAGTGTGATTGACTCTCCGGCCCGACTACAGAAGTGCTCTGCAGGGCTGAACCATGACAGGCAAGCCTTTATCTGACTGTGTGGACATTTATTTTTTGCCCATAAGAAGTGAAGACCAAAGACACTAAAATGTGTCTTACAGGTAAAAACCAGACTAAAGAACACTGATATGAGTGTGGGGGAGGCAGTTCTGCAGGTGCAATGAATGTTTTATATTTGTACACAAGGTGTGTTTAAGAAAATCTGTATTGTTTATTTTTTTTAAAACAATGTCTGTACTGGATATATGGTTAGAGACGACGAGACATTTTTTAACAGCGAAAATACGTTTTTTGCCTCTCTCAAAAGTTGTTATAATTGTTTTCACCTAAAAACATCACTATCCATGGATATTCAAAAGTAGGAACTCGTTTCTGAAAATCCTGGTCTAGGAACAGCAGCAGTGGTAACTTATATGTTCATGTTGGCAGTGGTCATTGTTCTTGGAAAGTAACTAAAAGAAAATTAGTGAAGGGATCCAAACCACCGGACACACATTTGTAGATCTGCTATACAGTATATCTTCATTGAGTGTTCGGTGTGTGTGTGTGTGTGTGTGTGTGTGTGTGTGTGTGTGTGTGTGTGTGTGTGTGTGTGTGTGTGTGTGTGTGTGTGTGTGAGATGAGACTCGGAGACAGTTTTAAATTCAAGTTTTAAAATGACATCTTATTTATGGCCACTTAACTAGGTGGACGCCACGCACACTCTTGTAATAGGGAGCATAACCGAAGCTCTCCGCTAAGACAGAGGAGCGAGGTGTGGGACACTCTGTTAGGACAAAAGGAAGAGGAAAAATTAACCTTTCGCTTAAAGTGTAAGAAAGGAGTCCGTTCTCCTATCTGCTCCTCGGTGTCCCCTTCTTGGATGCAATTACACTCATAATCTCGTGTCGTTTACTATTACGTCTACACTTCGGATTAGTGTCCATACGTATACGTCCCGTACCTACCCTACTATCTCGTAGTCCTTACGGAACGACGGGGGGAAGGAACGACGACGACACCCGAACGACTACTGCCGGGATCAAACCTGGTCAGACCACTCAGTCCGACGACCCTAAGTAAAAGTAAACGGAGGTAAATGTATAGTTTAGACGGGTTTGACCTCCTGGTCCTAATAATCCTTAAAAGTAAATGTAATGATAATCCATAGTACACCGCATACCGCCAATATACGGGAGAATGTACTTCCTAACAAATTATAGACGACAGTTCACCTTTCCACACACACACACACACACACACACACACACACACACACACACACACCACACACACACACACACACACACACACACACACACACACACACACACACACACACACACCACACACACACACACACACTCCTGTCTTTCTCCCTTATAAAGGAGGGGACTAACTACAAACTGTAAAGTAAGTGACGAGGACGGACCTCTCCAATTATTTACGATGGTTTTCGTTAGTCCCGGTTTGTGTGTACGTGTTTATACGTGTCCGAACTTCTGTGTGTGGTGTGTGTGTGTGTGTGTGTGTGTGTGTGGTGTGTGGTGTGTGGTGTTGTGTGGTGTGTTGTGTGGTGTGTGTGGTGGTGTGTTGTGTGTGTGTGTGTGTGTGTGTGTGTGTTGTGTGTGTGTGTGTGTACGTATTTTCGTGTATGTGTGTGGGTAAGTGGGATTACATAAGGTTAGTACAGGTGATCAATTCCCGGTATTTATTCTACAGTAAAATTTTGAACTTAAATTTTTGACAGAGCTAGAGTAGAGTGTGTGTGTGTGTGTGTGTGTGTGTGTGTGTGTGTGTGTGTGTGTGTGTGTGTGTGTGTGTGANATATATTTTTCTTGTTTTTTAATTAAATCATTGGTTGATTTCCCATTACATCTTTTGTTCTGTTTACAGGAAATAAGCTTATTATCAACCAATCTGGTTAAGAAAAATAACTTTGTGTTCCTGCCTGGAGCTTCACTGTGGGTTTTATATAGAGTTACAACATCTGCCCACATAAAATCTGATTTATAAAATTACTTTTATGTGGGTTATTGCAAGAATTTGGAAAGTCAGATAATCCAGTTTCCTACCATCAACATAGCTAATTAAATACATTTATGATTACCCAACTTTCACTAAATGTATTAAATGACATTTTACAGCTGAAAAAATGTGTGCATGGCCAGAAGAGGGCTGTGTTCAAGTTACCTTACTGCACTGGGCAATGTTCTCTTGTGTGCCATAACCTCGCTTTCTGTATGAGGGGAAATTTCCTGTAACATTATCCTGAAATCCACGTTTGATTTCTGGGAAATGTTTTCAGAATGTCACAATTTCAGCCTTCTACAGAGACAGATTCAACATCTGAAAATAAAAATGTCAAGTGATCAAAATGACAGAGTTGAAAATATGAATCAGAGGTCGTGTCTATCTTTGTCTGTCTGTCTGCCTCGCCCTCTCTGCCTCTTTGGAAGAGAACACAGATTCTTGTCATTCTCCAAGTGGTAATTTCCTCTCTATTGATTGACGTGTCCTGTTCAAGATTTTACAAAAGAGCCTGTTAACACACACTCACCTGGGGGAGATTGGGTGACACACACACACACACACACACACACACACACACACACACACACACACACACACACACACACACACACACAGAAAGCTTCCTTATGTTAGGAAGTAGGATCTGGAATATTATAGTAATAGTAAATGTCATGTTTTCAATAAAATCTTCTACAATTTTCAAATAAATTATATTTAAAGTTAGGAAGCATAGCCTACTGACAGCTTAAGGCAGGGGTGTCAAACTCAATTTCATTGCGGGCTGCATTAGCATTATGGTTGCACTCAAAGGGCCGGTTGTAACTTTAAGACTATATAAATATATAACATATATAAAATAATGTATAATATTACATTATTGCTTCTGCATTGGATTATTATTGGATAGGGTAATAACTTCATAATTAACTATGTCTGAGGGCAAAAGTCTAGTGCAAATAATTGCAAGTCTCTTCAGTGGGTCTACATGTCACAAAATGAGATGCATTGTGGGACATGTAGTTTATTGGCAACGTGCTTCTGTAAAGCGGCATGTAACCGTATAATAAATGTATTATATTCTTTGCAAGCTCTTGCAGGGCCACATCAAATTAAGTCACGGGCCGGATTTGGCCCCCAGGCCTTGAGTTTGACACCCCTGGCTTAAGGTGTCGTGAAAACATTGTGAGTTGGGTGAAATTACCCTTCAACCATGAACATTTAACATCCATGATGCTTATGGTGTGCATACAAATTCCATTCTATGACATCACTTCGAATTGTATGACCCTTATCCACTCCTGTCCTGTTAATTTGTGTTTACAGTTGATTTGTGTCTTTCCATTCCGTAATGGTTTATTAATAGCGTGAAAATGGCCAGAAGCAATGCAAACACGGGCCTGTTTTTCCATTTAATTAGGCTACAAATTGTTACTCAACTTTTCCATGTTTTCTTATTAAAAAAAAAAAAGTTGGTGAGCTGATCCTCTCTGTGGAGAACTGGGCAAAGGACCAGACTTTGTACTTTGATATTGTTATCTTTGCTGTCACTACTCCTGTATCTAAAACATGCACTGAAAGGCTGCATTCTCACTGTTCAATCCCCACAGGAACACAGAAATGTTTCTCACAGTCTCATAAAAAGATTTTCCTATTAGCCGACAAGCCTCAAAGTCCCTTAGAGTAGAAGTACATAAATCATCCGAGAACTTGATATGAACATGTAATTAGTTGTTCGGTGTTCTGATCATGTTGTGGTCGTGTTCTGGTACATTTCTATCCAACTTGTGGATGTTATGGATGTAACAGGAGACAAAGCCCCGAAGGCTTCTTATCAGAGCCATCAGCAGGTGGGCTTTCTCACTTTATAGATGCAAACACACACACACACACACACACACACACACACACACACACACACACACACAGCTGTTGGAGCACTTAGTGGTGAAGGCATATTTGCAGAAATCACACTGACAAGCGGTATTAACCCTAAATGTCAGCGTCAGTTTCACTGAGAAGTGCAGCACGTTATGTGGCCCAGGCCAACATTTGGCGAGGCTGGAACCCACAGGGAAGGAAACCCTACTCTGCTTTTTATACGCACTACTTCTAATCATGTTTTAAGTTTCCTTTTATTGTGCATTTTAGGGAGCTTGGTTCCACAGTTGAGAGTCTCTACATTTCACTGTTAATGGCAAAGATTTATCAGGGTTTATGTGACTGTAACTGATTGTAGGAATAACTCACCTTTATGAGGCATGTCTTGTGATACAGTTGTCATCTGGTTTGATTTACCATTTCCCACATGGGTTGGTTCTTATGTGTCCCCACTTAAGCAGACACATTAAAAAATGCATCTTCAGACTTCCAGGTTGTTAACATAAACACAGATTTTGGCAGGGGAGTGGGTCATCCATTTATTGGAAGATCAGAGGTTCCTCTAATCCGCCCGTCCTAGTGTTCTGTGGCAAGATCCTACACCCCCCCAAAAGGCACAGCCATCGTTGTGTGAGTGTTTGGATTAGATTAGATCCCGAAAAGCAGTTAGAGAGGCGCTACCCAACCATTGTTGAATTATGTCATCCTCCTCTCTCAGATAGTCTGTACATTTGTCATGCCCCATTTTGCATTTTTTTAGATGACAATCTAAGTTGTTGTTTCATTTTAAGTATCGATAGGAAGAAAAAGTATATTGGAATGATGGTTTAAATCTGCGTGGCATAAATGTTGAGCTTTGTGTTGCCTCTGTGATTTTTTTGTTTAATGCAGATGAAGCTGATGACTCATTTAAGCTCCTGTCCGAATCCATATTTGTGGTTTTAGAAAACGTAGTCGGCATTAAGAAGAAATTTGATCAACAGTGTCAGTGTATTCACCCTGCAATTACTGTTGGCCTAAGTTATGTATTTCATACTGATTCAGCTGACTGACATCCAAAAAGAACCAAGTATGTAAATGAGAACAACTAGGCCATGTATTTGGCTGTAATAAAAAAAGGCAGAAATTAATGGAGGAATAAGTAACTGAAATCAAATCCCAGACTGTTTTCTCTCAGGATAAAGAATGTTATGTAATTTAACTATGAAATATATATATAAACACACTAATGTGTGCACATGTTTCAGATGGGTTCATATTAGTGTGGATATGCCCTGAAGTTGGTATCACAGTCACTCAATTAACACTTACAAAATACCACTTAGCGCTACCAAGCTAGCCACAGGGATACGCCACACACACGAGGACACACAGACACACACACAAGCGCACAGACACACACAGGACACCAGCCACATTACCAGCCATACTTAAAGGCAAATTAGTATCTCCAGCTCCATGTCCATGAAACCAGTCCAATGTACTTTGACAGATGACAAGTTGTGTGTGTGTGTGTGTGTGTGTGTGTGTGTGTGTGTGTGTGTGTGTGTGTGTGTGTGTGTGTGTGTGTGTGTGTGTGTGTGTGTGTGTGTGTGTGTGTGTGAAAATGAAGGGATGAGGACTGTCAGCATTGCTTCTAATAGCAAACAGCCAGGGGCTACACACACATCTGCACTGACTCAGTAGATAAACTATTCTCACTATCGGCCACTCTCCACAGCGGGGGTGCTGAAAACAAATCTCATAATAAAACCACACTTAGTCATAGATCTGTAGAGATAAAATATAACACTGAGCATTTTATAGGTCTATTAATCTTGTACAGAAATGCATACTTAAAGGTTAACATCTATCCAAACGCTTATTTTCCCACCCACACACATCAAGTTACAACAGTGTCTTTGTGTGTGTTTCTTTAATTCAGCTTTAATTGAAGTATTGAAGTAAAGGTGTTCCCACTGCCTACTCGAACATTTAAAAAATTATAAATCTTAGAAACATTACTTTTTTAGAAATAACGAGGTGCTTTGAATCCAGAGTGTTTGCTTTTAACTTAATCTACACCTCAATGAGTATTACGTATATGATACGTTTTCCTGCACAGAGCCAGTGTAATGTTAAAGTATCTTTTCCTGTTTCCTCTCATCTTAATCTCACATAACCTGTTATCTCTTGCCCGATTAACAATAAGAGAGGCGAACACGCTTCGACATGTAACTGTGTGAATGGTACTGGTAAGAAATGAGAAATTCTTCTGATGTGATTATATGTAACAATATGATATCCTTACATTACTTGTGAAGACACAGGAGCAGATCAAAGAAAAGGTGCATTTTATATTGGTACTACCAGCTGAACTGTGGAGAGACAACCTGTCATTCTGAACACCAGCAACACACATTTCTTTGCGAATTTCTGTTTGACATGTTTGCCCAAGGTCGAGTTAGCCGTGCGTATGTATGTCTGTGTGCAAGGTTTTGAAGAGGCGACAAGCCAGGGAAACTGGTACGTTAATGACATGTGACAAGGGTGTGCAGAGTTGACCCAGTCTCAAACTTTCTCTCTTTTTTTCCTCTCTTTCACATCATCATTCTCTGTCTGTCTCTGAGCTTAGTTGACAGCCGTTGTGTGGAAGGAAAACCCTCCAGTGTTGTTTTTCCATGTCACTCCGAAGCGCTGTCATCCAGCCTTGGACGATCTTGCCAATAGTCACCAGCCGTGATCCCTTTAACATGCTTTTGATTTGCTGGGATTCTGCACAATACTGCAGTGATGTGAATCTAATGATCTGCTGGTGCTACAGATTTTAAAGTGAGATGTGCAACTCTTGCTCTGATCTGAAATTAGCTAATTGGCTCTGTATTCTAAGCAGAGGAATGTTAGTAAGGATTAGGAGGGAAGGGCAGGCAGGCAGGGTGTGTGTGTGTGTGTGTGTGTGTGTGTGTGTGTGTGTGTGTGTGTGTGTGTGTGTGTGTGTGTGTGTGTGTGTGTGTGTGTGT
>NW_011350100.1:226609-230912 GCF_000735185.1 Notothenia coriiceps
TCGTCGTCGTCGCGTCGTCAGACGACACGACACACACACACACACACACACACACACACACACACACACACACACACACACACACACACACACACACACACACACACACACACACACACACACACACACACACACACACACACACACACACACACACATGCATAAAAGCACATACACACACCCATTCACCCTAATGTATTCCAATCATGTCCACCTAGTTAAGTGGCCATAAATAAGATGTCATTTTAAAACTTGAATTTAAAACTGTCTCCGAGTCTCATCTCACACACACACACACACACACACACACACACACACACACACACACACACACACACACACAAACACACATACACACACATTTTCACTCTCACATACCTCAGAGTAAAGCGAGCGTAGCCGAGCACTTGCAGATACCCCCCGCCCCTCTCCATGAGTTTAATCTGATTTCACTTTTAGAAATACAGGAACACATACATGTCACACAGCCACAGGCCTTCTACATATATTCCAAGCACACACACAAAGAGGAGGGAGGGGAGGGCGTGTAGAGTTTCTGCATTGAAGCCTTGTGTAAACACCTGCCAGTAATCTACCAGCTGAGATGAATCCAGATGAAACAGAACCTGTTCCTGCAGTTCCTCTTGCAGTCGGCTTCAGTCCGCCTCACATCTCAGTGGGAGCTCTGAGCGGCCACACTCGACTCCGTGGTGCCCTGATAGGAGCCCGACAGCTCGGATGTGATTCTGCATATGAATACGAGCCTTGGTCGCTCCACATGATTGTTACATGATTGCTGCACATCTCCTGCGCTGTTACCTGACCCTCAATAAAACCTGTGTGGAGGATCCAGTGGCACAACTGCACAGGATGCAGGCTGGGGATGTTCTGCAGTGGCTACCACAGAAGACCCGTGGCTATGATTATAGTAAAAGCCTATTTCCTGCTCTTTGTGGCCTGATTTCAAACCGCAAAAGCAAAAGTGTCTCAAGAATCAAATACCTCATTCACACCAACGCAACTCCGGTTCAAGCTCCGTGGAGCTTTTCAGGTTCAGAACCGGTTCTTCGGTTTAGCTCTGGCTCTTTTCACACTGCCCAGAGTCCAACTGGTTCTGCGTCATTGCGTCATCGTTTGCGTCATGACGTAACCGTTTGCGTCATGACGTAACCGTTTGCGTGAGTGCTTCATAAAGCCAAACCGCGCTGAAACCCAGCTCACACCGACAACAACAACAATGGCCGATTGTGCTCCAGCTTCCTCTGTACCTCTTCGGAAGACCAGATTCCCAGTAGGTAGCTGGTCTCTTCAGTGGACCACTGCTGCTTGTTAAGTTTCTCCATCGTTGTGTGCAAACTGGATAAAACGCAGGCTTTTTGTTGTTGTTCAGGAGTTGATCCCGCCCCTGCCCCGCCTCGACGTAAGCATGACGTATGCGGTGCTTTTGCTCTGGCCGGAAAAAAATTTGGTACTTGAAACGAACCGGATTCCGGAGCTAAGAGTCTGCTCCGCAGCGGTGTGAACAGGAAAACCCGGTGCTTTTCAAGCTCCAGCTCCGAACCGGCCCTGAAACACCGTTGGTGTGAATGAGGTAATAGAGTAGGGGCCAGCTTGTGGGTCAACCTACCAAGGTGCATGATCTCAGTGTAACGTTGTTTCCTTCCAGTCATCCTTACACATTTTCATTTCCTTCTCCTTGTCCGTTTATTTATTTTGTCAAAATTGTCCCTGAAAGTAATCTGAAAAGATCACTTTATTACTATTTACTTTGATATTATGTTGAGGAATCACCAAATAATTTGGGTGTGTTACTACGGTTACTACCGGTGATTCGACTAAATAAAATGGAAAAACACAAGATGTAATAGTTTGTAACTGTTTTAATTCAATTCCAAAACACAGAATAATTGCTTTGCATTAAAACATTAAAAGCACCTTGAATTGCCTTGTGTTGAAAGGTGCTATATAAATAAACTTGCCTTGCCTTGCCTAAAAGTGTACCCTTCACAGCATTTTTGCTGAATTACTGTAGATGAATTTACTTTACTGGATCTCAAGTGCCAACAAAGTGCTCTCACTGAGTTTTTGAAGCAATCATAATGTCTATCTAATTCAATATGATATGTGATTCCCTGTAATGCTGACAGCAACTTTTTCTATTTAACATGAAAACAGAAAAAGAAGACACAAGAGAGAAAGGGAGGCAGGATTTTTACATTTATGGCACATTTCCACTGCAGCGGGGTAACCCCGTTTAAGCGTCCTCGCTCAGGCCTCGGGCTGCCTCGCTGGCTGTCCGAGGCCGAGGCCGTGGCGCATTTCCATTACAGTTTAGGACCTGGGGTAGCAACGCAGTGTAGGCGGGGCGATCCGCTTTTTTTGGCCAATGAGATAGGAACGTCGTCACCTCCTCGGTCGACCACGGTGTGCTTTTCTTTGACGTTGCCATTTTTGTAGCTCCTCGAGGAGGTGACGACGTTCCTATCTCATTGGCCAAAAAAAGCGGATCGCCCNTGTGTGTGTGTGTGTGTGTGTGTGTGTGTGTGTGTGTGTGTGTGTGTGTGTGTGTGTGTGTGTGTGTGTGTGTGTCTTCAAGCCTGTGCATATTTGTGCATGTGTGTTTGGCCCTGATTGCTTTTGGTAGCATTATTAACCTCTCCAGGCAGGAGCAGTGAATGAAATGTCAAACATCATATCAGGAGGAAATATTCTCTCTTTCTGTCTCACACACACACACACACACACACACACACACACACACACACACACACACACACACACACACACACACACACACACACACACACACAGGAGTGATAAACATTCTCACACACACACACACACACACACACACACACACACACACACACACTTTCCACTTGACAGCAGATATTAACAATCTTCATGTAGAGGGCATATAACCTGCAATACGCTCACATGATACTCTGAATAGTAATGAAATGACAATTCCTACATAATCCTGGTCTCCAGTTTGGCAGATTGATATGTAAATGGAGGCAAATGAATGTCATCCCAGCAGCCTGACCTCACCAGACTGGTCCAAACTGGGCCGTCAATCAGCAGCCCCATCAGCAGCAGCACGGGAGGGGTGGCAGCAAGGCATTCCTGAGTGCTTCTATCAATCCCATCATGCCCTGCATATGCATACCTGTGGATTAGGCTTCACATCTGCATCTATCATTGCTGTGCTCTAATACTCACATTAACGTAGGTTTTCCCCTTGTTGGCTTCCTCGTCTATCCTCTTGCCTGAGGAAAGAATGTGAAATCGCTTTCCATTAAAAAGGAGAAAGGAAAACAGGATTTTTCTCACAGGGTGTGGAGCGAGAGGACAGAATCCCTCTCGAGCCAATACTGAGGGCTATGTTCTCACCGCAGTCATGGCTATCATGAAAGGTAATCATGATCAGCGTGTGGAGAATCAGGGAAAAATGACATCACAGATTGTCACTGATTTTGAGGAAACCTTTGATTAGGGTCTGTTCTTCTCACAAAGGATCATACATTTGACAGAGATCTATGAACTCTTGTGAAATATCAGTATGCTATCATCCTTACTGACAGCTAATCACAGGGCCATAATCATACTGACGTTAGCAATCTGTCATAAAGTGCATCCTCTTCTGTTATTTCAGACTACACTGCATCGGCACAGCAGGATCACAATGCAGAGGTCTCCAGAAAAACAATCCACTCCATCCATCAAAAGTGTTGAACATAGCTCAACTCTTAAATTCTCCATGATGTATTGAGGCTCAGTTCTATAGCTGTTTCTAATTTCCATATTGATGAATGTGCTGTGCTCATTAGAGTTTTAAAATTGTGAATATCTCAAAAGCAAATGAGCTGACTCAAACAAATAAATGTAAGCAGCTGGTTTACATGCTCACTAATGGCGCATTTCCACTGCAGCGGGTAGCCCCGTTTAAGCGTCCTTAATCGTCCTCAAGCGGCCAGGCCAGTTTTTGGTGGCCTTTCCATATAGCGTAGCACCGGCTAGCGGGTACTTTTTCCCACTTTTTCCCTCTTTTTCCGGCCCCATAAAATCGTGGTTCTATGAGGCCAGGGCCAGGGCTGAACTAGTGACGTCAACACTCTCGCCTGCTGATTGGTCAGAGAGAATCGTCAAAAGATCGAGCGCGAGATCATCCCTAGCGTCGCATATACAGGACTGTCTCAGAAAATTAGAATATTGTGATAAAGTTCTTTATTTTCTGTAATGCAATTAAAAAAACAAAAATGTCATACATTCTGGATTCATTACAAATCAACTGAAATATTGC
>NW_011350100.1:232631-237376 GCF_000735185.1 Notothenia coriiceps
TTTTATGGCGAGGGATGCGTTTCCATGGAAACGGCATATGATGAAACCCCACAATTGACGTAGAGCTGTTGAGGTCTGGACCCTTAACCATTATCTGAAGTGTGGTGCTGTTTTGACCCTTTTCATGGGCGTTACGACAACATCGTGTTTTATGGCGAGGGATACGTTTCCATGGAAACGGCATATGGTGAGATGTCAGATTTGACGTAGAGCTGTTGAGGCATGGAGAGGTGATATACAAGCGAAGTTTGGGGGACGATCGGACCGTGTCCATTGGAGTTACAGCGACATCGTGTTTTATGGCGAGGGATACGGTTCCATGGAAACGGCATATGATGACACCCCACAATTGACGTAGAGCTGTTGGGGCAGGACCATCAACCATTATCTGAAGTCTGCTGCTCTGAGCATGTCAGTTGGAGTTATGACATCATCGTGTTCCATGACACAGGTGTTTATATTTGAGCTAACGACGTGTCCAGCTATCAAAGGTTTCCATGGTGATCAGTAATCAGTGAGAGGAGAGCATTTTCATTGTTCTGAATGAGAGATAAACCTGTAACATGTTAACGTTTTGCTGAAGAACCGTAACAGATATCGGTGAAATTTCAAAGCGTGAAGCATGTCAAAGAACTTGAGCATCTGAAGTGTACTTTTTGTGTACTTTCGGTTTAATAATGTGGCCTTTTTGGCAGATTAACTAAAGGTGTGTGGCTGCTGTGGTGGGGAAAGATGAGGCTGAATTTACAATGGGTTTAATGGAGACATGTTGAAAGTTTTTGTCACTTTATGCCCTCAAGAGGCATTTTGTTTAATTATTTTGCTCAAAGAAGTTCTCCTACGTTTCTCATGAAAGATTATGTGTCAGGAATGTAGGGTCTGGGAATTATGGCAGGTTTAAAAGAAAATATGAAGGCAAAATTAAATATGTCCTCCACTCTAGCTGTGAGATCACGCACTCTAAAATCTGAAAAAGGCCTCTTTACCAAGGTCTGAACTATGTTTAATATCTCTAGAAGTATGAATCAGATTTAAAAGTTGTATAACACGAATAATGTCAGAAAGATGTGTAACATTTTAAAGTTGGAATGAGGTTTCTGAATGAAAGTATGAAGGAACAGTTAGCAGTTGAAGTTGCATGAAGATTTTTCAAGTCTGAAGAGTTTCTCCATTGACTTCCATGTACAAAAATTTATGAATTATGGGACCGGTCTCTGGAATTATGAAAGTTATGAATGAGAAAAGTAATAGCCATCGATTCCCGACCGAGCTGAACGTTTTGATGTTTGAACGGAGTTTCTGCGATGTGGAATTTGGGAGCAGAAGAGGCGCAAAATAACCCGGCGGAATAATAAAGAATTTCGTGCAGTAGTTGGAATGCTGTATCAGTATTCCTACTAAATTAATGCATATCAAGCAGCACACTTAGTATACAGCATGTGAGCTAACAACTCTAATGCACATTAAATGATGAAACTAATGAGATAATCATTAGTTTGCAGCGAGAGGCACGGATCGAGGTCCCTCAAGCTCACTATGGTCTCTAATTAAGGTTTTTATTGACAAAATAAGTTCCATAAGTGATGCAGTCAGTGTGAGAACAGAAAACAGACTTCTTCCTCTACATCATCTTCAATTCACTCTCTCTTGCACACCAGATGCCATCTATTGTGCAATTGTCTTCTTTCAATGTATATGACATATGGTATGTCTGAATAAAGCTGTACGGAAGATAAACGATAACGACTCCTGTGTCTGAATGACAAAAAGCCATCACTTTAACAGCTTTAGCTTGAAGCTAAATGTTGCTCTAACCACTTCCACACACACAACATGAACTGCAGGTGATGTTTGGCCACAGACGCCCAGCAGCAACTGTGTCAGGTGTGTCTGGAGCTATTTTAGTATCCATCACTCACCCCCACACGCTCCACCCCTCAGTAACAGTAGCTCTACTATTAGCAGCTGTAATGCTCTGACAAACATGCACTTCTGTCTTTCACATCTGGAGCTGCCTCGGGACGTGCACTGAAGTTGACTGCTGTTGGCAGGCCTCTTCGGCTGGTCATGGGCGTGCTTGTGCATGTGTGTGTGTGTGTGTGTATCTGTGTGTGTGTGCTTCCTCACCTTGCTGTGGGCAAGACATTACAGTGAGAGTCGAAGGGGCCTGCCATGAGGTCACACGCCCAGATCCTTCTTGAGGCATCTTGAGGTCAGAGGCAGTGTTTCCCTGTTTTCCCAGTGATGAAATGGCAAGATCAGACTTAGAAAAGACTTGACGTAGGTTTCTGAGGGGGGGAAGCAGAAGAAGAAGAGAATGCAGGCGAGTTGGAAAGCACAGACAGCGGTATGAAGGAGTGGACAAGGATTTCGGGGAGTTTGTTTAACATGGATGGCTTGTTGTGTATTTGATCCCAGTGGAAACATCAGTGGCTAGAGTGAATACACAAACTAGTTTAAAAAAAACCAAGCTGGGTTATTAATCTCTCGGCTCTCTCATACGCTCTTACCAAACTGAATTTATCTTGTTTAGTCATAACAGGGGTGAATTTGCCTCATAAAAACGTTGGCAATGCAGGTGTCATTCAACTGTATACAGTAACGTGATTCAAATTAAACATTAACACCATCCGTTTTAACTCTACTGTAACTTTTATCCAACAGCGTTTAGGTTTTTACAAAGAAAGCGTAGCCTGCAAAAAAATTCAGGCTGTCAACGCCAGTCCACGCTGCTACACTCACATGGAAAACTTTTCTCACGACTAAAAAATATCAAACACACCCTTTAGATCTAGCTGTCAGTGCTAAGTCCTTTGCTGCAGTACTTCACAAACCCAGCCTCCACCTGTGAGCTCCTACGTTCCCCTCAGGGGCGAACTTATCATCATCACTCTCTACGCCCTGTTGTGCCGATTTAGATGTTTCGGTGTTGGGAGTATATCATTTTATTTTCCATAACTTTTGAAGCGAATGTGAAGGCACACTTTGTGATGAAAGAGTATCCGCAATAAATTGTGATACTAGAAATAAAATGACACCAGTCTCTCCGCAAAGAGGGATAGGGGAAAGAGACTGGAGGAATTAAAACGGGTGACTGTAGAATAAGAGATGACTTTGATTTTGTGTAATCATATCAGCTACCTGTACAGAAGACCCAGTTGCACACACTTACATCACTTTTTGCTTACGTACGACCGACTGCAACACAGCAAATGGCTCAGGAGAAACTGTCATTTGTCAGATTTATTACAAATAGCCCCTCTCTTTGGTGGCTGGCTTTTCACTCTGCCTTTGATATAGGTAAAACCACTTTTCTTTAGTGGAAACAAAACTTTGTAGACAAACGATTGTCTATAGCATCCCTTTACACCTATAGACAATAGCAAGCCTCTTTCCTGTCTTTCAGATCAAAACTTTTCAGAAGCAGCTCCGTCTGCTCCTCCTCTCTAAATCTGTTTTCTCCATCACCCCCGTGTCCCGCAGTAATATGACAAGGATATTATTAATGCGATAAAGACTTTGCGCTTCCTCCTTCTCCGGCCTGTAATAAAAAACTATGTGTAAACACAGCAGAGTGGTCCAGATCTGACACTACACAGATCCTTGCCTGGCTCCAGATTAAATCTCCCTCGCACTGTGTGGTGGAAACCATGTTGTATTCACCGCAAAAAAATGTACGGGTGAATGATTAGCACAAAGGCTCTTTGGAGTGGATTTCTGAAAAATGAATGCCTACACGCCACACACACACACACACACACACACACACACACACACACACACACACACACACACACACACACACACACACCTTTTGTGGGTCCGAGGGCCATCTGTGACAATAGCAGAGGGTATTTCTGGGTATAAACAGTGGAAAGATGTGTGATGCTTTTCCAGTGAGACATACCTTCACAGTCCAGATCAAAGCTTGTCTATTTATTCCTTTGGGTTGGAGAAGGTCAACGGTTCGATAATAATGTTTAAAATTATTGTGGTTGGTTTTCTATTTTCCTATTCATTATTTTCTGTTTTTGCCAGGATTACCCTTTCAGCACCTGGCAAAAATATGTCTCCAGCTCAGTTTTCAATATAGTGACTTATGATATTTAGGGCAATTTAGGAATGGGATTAGTGTGTGTGTGTGTGTGTGTGTGTGTGTGTGTGTGTGTGTGTGTGTGTGTGTGTGTGTGTGTGTGTGTGTAAACAGAAGAGGTACTTTGCTGTGAAGCTCCAAAATTCCTAAGTGACACCGTTCCCACAACTTTGCCCAAAAAAACAAGAGTCATATCCCTTCTACCCTTCTAAGGACAACTCTTCACTCTCGGATAAACGGGTGCAGACGTGTAAATGTAGAACTTAAAACAATAAAGACAAACTTTATGGGACAGAGAAACCTTTGAGGCAACAGAAGATCATTCTTCCTACCTGAAACCAGTAGGGGAAAAAGGTTTGGGTCACGTCTGAGTCCATGTGTTGTTTTTTAACTTTATGACTGAAATTAGCCTGCTTAATCAATCATTTAAGGGGGAATAAAAACCAAAAGGGGAACGATATTATTATATGCTTTATGCCCAGACAACTTAAGCATATCTGAAGATAACATTTACTTAAAGGTCAACTAACATGCTATTTTTATGTCTATGAAGTGTTTTGCTCAAAATATCAAACAGATCACCCATTCTAGCCATGCCTCATATCCCTCTATTTCACTTCCTGTTTCAAAAGTGCAGATTTTGGTTATAAAG
>NW_011350101.1:0-1478 GCF_000735185.1 Notothenia coriiceps
CCACGACCCGAGAAGCCCCGGACCCCCCGAAAAGAGGCGCCAAAACCCCCCACCACCACTTCCTCCTCTCCCATCACAAAAAGCATCCCGATGAAACCGAAACCGGCGGAACACGAGACCAAAAAGGACCCCCGTTTGAAGAAGAGGGGAGGTGTGGCCGTCAAAGAGGAGGAGCCTAAGAAGAAGAAGGAGGAGCCTCTGAGAGGGGGCGGCAACAAAGGGAAGCTTCTGAACGGATCGAAACACGACGAGGAGAAGATGGAGTTCAAAGCGGGGGGCAACGCTCGCACCCACGCCAGGAAACGCTCCCGCTCGCCCCCCGTCTCGCCCCCGAAGAGGAAGGAACGCCGTCGGACGCGGAGCAGCTCCCTGTCTCCGCCCCCCCCCTCGCACAAACCAGGGAAACCCCCCCGACGAGAACCAGAACACGGCAAGAAGAAGAGCCAATCGGAGAGCAGGAGGTCCAAGAGGCCGGTGGAGGACCCCCCGCACCCCCCCCACTCCCCCCGAGGCCACGACGGGGCCAAGGAGGGCAAGGATGGCCCGGCCCCCCCCCACCGCTGGAGGAGCGGCTGGGAGGAGAACAAGCAGTGAGTCAACACTTTATTCAAAACTTTATTTATAACTTCAGTATGTCACAGATATAGGATTCAATAAGAGAACTTTATTATTATTTATGCAACACAATAAAACAGATGTCATGTGATGTATAGATAAATAATGAGTGAGTTGCAAACAGATGTTCTGGATGTTCTTTCCAAAGTTCAGGTGTGTAACAGACTGTGTTGATGTTCCTTATTGACCCCCCTCTGTGTTTCCTCTCAGCCCGAAGCCTGAGGACCCCCACCTGAAGCCGGCTACCCCCCGTCACAAACCCTACATCGCCCCCACCCGCCCCCAGACGCCTCGCACCCCAAAGCACCGCCTCAGTGTTGACGCCAACATGCAGATCCCCGAGGTCCTAAACTCCGTCTCCAAGAAGGACCTGCTCAGGAGGGTGAGTCCCAAACACCCCCACCCTCTACAAAATGAAAGCTTATTTACCGTATCGACCCCAATATAATGTGAAAACGAGGGGTCGTCTTGTAATCGGGGTCAATGCGGTAGATCTCATGGGGAGAGGATTTAATCGTAATTGTTTTTAAATGTATTTCTATAAGGATAACTGTGTGTCTGTGTGTATACCCTCTGTGTGTGTGTGCACCCTCTGTGTGTGTGTGTGTATACCCTCTGTGTGTGTGTGTACACCCTGTGTGTGTGTATACCCTCTGTGTGTGTGTGTACACCCTCTTGTGTGTGTGTATACCCTCTGTGTGTGTGTGTATACCCTCTGTGTGTGTGTGTATACCCTCTGTGTGTGTGTGTGTACCCTCTGTGTGTGTGTGTATACCCTCTGTGTGTGTGTGTATACCCTCTGTGTGTGTGTGCACTCTGTGTGTGTGTGTATACCCTCTGTGTGTGTGTGTATACCCTCTGTG
>NW_011350102.1:0-2176 GCF_000735185.1 Notothenia coriiceps
CAATAGGCACGCAATGACTCTAAATAATAATGATCACGCCACCAAACACACATTCAGACTAAAGGAACCAGCTGTTTGGAAAATGTGAGAAGTAGAAAGTACAGGTATTTGGGTTCAACATGTAAGAAGTAGAAAGTACAGGTATTTGTGTTCAACATGTAAGAAGTAGAAAGTACAGGTATTTGTGTTCAACATGTAAGAAGTAGAAAGTACGAAAAGGTATTTGAGTTCAACATGTAAGAAGTAGAAAGTACAGGTATTTGGGTTCAACATGTGAGAAGTCAAATAAAAAAGTATTCAGAATAACAAGTAGTGGAGTACAGTACTGATACCAGGAAAATGAACTTAAGTGCAGTAATGAAGTATTTGTACTCCAATACTCCCCACCTCTGGTTATGTGTACTTTTGACTGTTTTGTGCCTTTTCCTTTCCCATCATCTGGTTTGCCGCTAGCATGCATCAGATTAAAATTCAACAGATTTCCAGAAGTTAAAGGATTTGTTTTACCCCAGTTTAGTTATTATGATTGATGGAGAAACACTTGGTGATTTCCCAAAACGTCTTCAGGGAAGTGTTTTGCAACCTTTTTAATTTGTCGAGAAAAAGGAAGGTATACTTGTGACCCCAAATGAGTGTCATCATGAGCTTGAACTACAAAGTGATTTTTGTCTCTCAAATATATAAATTCAGGGGTGTAAGGAGGTTTGCTGTTTTCCTTTAGGGATAGAAAATAAACAAATACAAAATTTAAATTAAAATGTTTCCACAAAATATATATTTTCTTTTTTCTGTCATCGTTGAATCTCAATATTTCCCGAACATTCACAGATTATGTAAGGAAGCTTTTGCCGAAGCCCTCTCAGTGGGATTGTTGAGGTGTTGTATTAAAAGGATATACCACATCCATTCTCAGCTGCTAACAATGTCCTGCCCAGAGGAAGTGACACGTGGTGTTTGTCATGGAGGGGTAAAGCTATTAAAGGGTGTTTATGCAACACATGATGGTGGTAATCGCCTCCCGTTTAAAGGCATCGTCTCCCGGTGCCTCAGCAGGCTTTAATTAGACGGGAGGTAAATGAGTGTGAGACGTTTAATTATGAATATGTGATTGGTGCTATTGCACTAAGAAAATAAATGTGACGAGGTGAATGGAAAAGCCATCAGTAACTGGTAGAAGTTAGATGGGCCTAAGGACTTTGTATTGACTGATTCATTCATTTAGTGACGGATGATTCCTGCCTGCGTCCACATGTTGGAATGTTTCTGGCAGTAAGGAGTCTCCTCACATCGTTTCAACGTAAACAAATAGGCTCCGAGGGCGATTAATATTGTTTTTATGACGACCATATCTCGAGAAAGGAGCACCAACAGACGCCACCTTGGATTTTATCATCTGTCTGAGCTACTTTATATTTGTTGGGCAATTGTTTTTCCACTATATCAACCAATTGGGAGGTCACACTTTGTCTGATTGAGCTTCAGTGCTCAGTCTGACAGCCGTATAGCGAGATAGAAAGACGATACAAATCAAATTTACACCTGGCAGCCGATCTGCTCCAACAAACCAGCTCTAGGTCTCTGTAATGACAGTTTCCGTCTAAGAGACACGTCAAAAACATGGTTTTTATCCAATTTCTACAGCGACGTTGCCTCAATTTCTGAAACGTTGTGCAATTATGGAAAAGTATAGATGTTTTCAACTCAAAGGGCTCAATACCAATACCTCTGGATTTGGCTTTTAGTGAATTCTACAACTTGTAGACCCTTTTGATTTAAATAACGACTATAAACAGTCATCTTTTCCCGATGCCAAAATGACGTCACAGAATGACACAGGAAGTATTTGTACCGCCATTTGGCCACTATGTTAATGTGCTTTAATGCTCAGCCTAAATATTTGTGTGTATCCCTATCGCTGATATACAGAGGGGGGAAGTTTAGGAGTTCAAATACTTTGTTACTGTACTTAAGTACATGTTTCTGGTATCAGTACTTTACTCCACTACTTATTTTTCTGACGACTTTTTACTTTGACTTCTTACATTTTGAACACAAATACCTGTACTTTCTACTTCTTACATGTTGAACACAAATACCTGTACTTTCTACTTACTGAGGTATTTGTGTTCAACATGTAAGAAGTAGAAAGTACAGGTATTAGAGTTCAACATGTAAG
>NW_011350103.1:0-11000 GCF_000735185.1 Notothenia coriiceps
CAAAGGTCTTGTAAATATGCAACTATTGAACATCTTTCTACTCTTTTTCTGTATTTATAAAGTGAGGTGCATGCAGTCTCAGGTCTCAGGAAGGAAAGAAGAGGCACCCTTAAAACACACTCCTTTATAAACTCCACTACCAATTAGTGGGCAGCGGTTTGAAGTCCAACAGAAAGCCATCAGGTGTGACTCGTTTTTACTAATGAGGCATACTGTTCTGTAGCATTAAGTGTTAGCTCAGTAAAAAAAAGAAAGTCAATAGAGGTGTAATCCTTATGGACATAAAGTAAATGTCAACATTCACATTAGTGAAGACTGCCTCAAAAAAACAAAGGTTTTACTGTGTGTAAGCTTAAGCCTACCTAAATCACTTTCACTTTTAATGACCTTCCTATTTTAAAGAGCACCAAGTTCTGGCATTCCACTGTTTTTAGAAACAACACGTGGTGTAATGTTTTTAAACTTAAACATGATGGTATATAGACTTTATTAAGTACCACATCTACATTTTGATGGGATTCTTTCAGCTGGTCTGCCCCAGACTCTTGAGTTCAACAGACCTTACAAACGTGGGTTGTCAACGTGATAAAATGGTCAATTTTTCATTTCACTGAGTCAGGCTGCTATTTCCCACCTCCAGCTGTGCAATGATTTACAACCTGGTACTATTTATATTTTGACCCGTCTGACGAGCATGTATTTAAGCTTGTTCAACAGTAATTTACAAGGATTTACAAGCTTTTTAATCACAGGATTCCTGATTTATGCTCTAACGCCCTCTATCAAAAACCCCACCTTTCACCTCATCAATGATTGTGCTGTTGTTTTTGTTATTGTTGTTGTTGTTTTGTTGTCTTATATGCTTCACAGCTTGACATAGTGTAATTAAAGATCTGTATTGGTAATGTACAGTAAAGTTATGTTTAAAAGTGTAACATAAAATATAAAAAAGCTATAATTAAATCAGCAGCAGAGGTAGAAAAGCAAAAAAGGCAAATTATGGGAAAACAAGGACACAAAGAGGTCTTTATATTTTAAATGCGGTTTTACACTACAGTTCTGAGTTAGACAAAAACATGGTGGATGAAAGTCACAAAATTCAGAATCACTGAGCCAAAGAAAGGCTTTATTATAACATCCAGGTCTGGCAGCAATGTTAGCGAAGGGGAATAGGGAAATGAGGCCCTGGAACAAATGGGACACTTCATCTGTGGTGGAATAACTGTTCATTGGTCATAAAAACATAGTGCAGACCACATGATGACCTCCAGCTAAGGACAAATGGCCTAATCTGTGAAGAAATCTAAAAAAAAGTGTGTGTTCATTCTCCCCAGCTGTTGAACAAACTTAGTTTTAACAGAGTTTCTAGAATTGGCTTTGAAGGGTAAACAAAAATGTTTTTACAAAATAATTATAAAAGGGATGGTTTTGGTTAAACCTACACATGTAGAGAATGTAGCTTTCCTGATTGAACTTAATTATAAACAGCCACATAACATTAAGTTAATGGAGTGTTATTAGTGTCCGGAGCTTATGGTCAACCACAAAATGTCTCACTTAAATATCCTTCTCTGTTTTAATTGGCTAGTACGTCCAGAGAACAGATGCCCTGCAGCCATAAAAAGGAAAAAGGAAACAAAAACAATCCTTCTCAGTTGTTTAAACTTGAACTCCGGCAGGCTGCTGGGAGGTAGGTTTTGGGGTCATCGGTGCCGGAGTGATTCTCCTATATGCAGCGCCTCCCTACATACATCAAAGATCCTGAGCATCAGCAGATAACTGGTCAACCCCGGTGAGCAAAAACAGCTGGGCCAGAGCAAAACAAAGATGATATAAGTGGCTTCCTCCTCGGTGGCGTCAATAAGCCCCAGCCTATATTGTTTTTGAAGAGTAGCGTCCCCCTTCTTCCACCAGCACCACCAAAACCAGACAATTTAGAGACCCATGTAATGCAAGAGGAAATATAAACGGTGATCTCTTGAACCCTGTCAAAAGTAAAAGGTCTGTTTTTTGTCTCTACCACCATTTTGGGGGAGTGGTGGGAGTGACTTTAAGTTGCATTGGCTGTGATCTGTTAAAGCATTCAATGTCAGCAAGGGAGAAAGCTTGAAGTATCATGGAGCTACATACAAAGTATGTACATGTGAAAAGATTTGCCCTCCAAGTTTTACAAATGGTGTCCTTGGTCTTCTGAGGCCTGTGTGGAAGTTATGGAAAGCTAAAGTCAGGCCATAGATGACAACCTCTGCCATGTCAATGAAACCCAACAGTACTCTACAAAATGCTAAAACAGTTCCTGAAACAAATGTACAAAACTCTAAACTTCTCATGTGGATAGACACAAAAGCCACATAAAGATTCTTCTCAAATGACATACTGAGCAAAACAGGCTGTGGTTACTGCAGACCTTACATATGGACAGAAGATCTTTTCTTTTAAGTACATTTTCCTGGACAGTACCCAAGGTGGAGGTAAACATTTTTTACAATTTCCCATTGGATTTATCTGACAGTGCTCCAGGCCTGGATGACACAGTGTAAGCAAGGATCCAACTTCACTGGATTGCCAGGAACACATGTTATTATTTTTAAAGTCTTGGTAACACCAGATACTATTTGTACGCAGGAAGAATCTGAGTTGTTTGTTCCCTTAAAGGTCACCTATCATGCTATTTTTAGGCAATAGCATAGGTCTCAGATATATACAAATATATAAAAAACATGAAGTGTTTTGCTCAAAATACCCAGACAGATCACCCATTCTAGCCATGCCTCATATCCCTCTATTTCACTTCCTGTTTCAAAAGTGCTGATTTTGGGTATAAAGCTTTATGCCGGTCATACCACAAGGTGAGTTCCTTTTTATTTCCTGCTTCAGCACACACATGCTCTGTGTAGTACAGGTTAGCTCTGAGTGTTAGCGATGCTAATGTAAACACTGACCATATTACGTCCAAAACAGTCGGGCATTGTTTCTGATAGCAACATTTCTGATAGTGCTGTGGGTCCGCCGCCGATTTGATGTCATATCGGCGGAAAATCTGGATCAGCTCCGTTGAAGCCCCGTTTTTTGAGATTTGGGTACGGAGGAAAAGAGAGAGTGTTTTATTTTCCCTGACACACATATTTATGCATAAAAGACATAAAAAAGTGCATTTTGCATGATAGGTCCCCTTTAAGTTTATACCTTCGATCACAGCAACCTGAGTTTGAAGTGAATAAACTTTTTGTTTATCCTCATTGGGGTTCTTCTATACTCAAAACAAAAGTACAAGGTTAATGGGATAGAGCTGAGAGAGGAATTATGCAGGATTATGCAAATGGGGGAGCTAATATGATTATTGTGTTCACTCTCTGTAGGCTGATGAGATTACTTTAAGTGTCAGATGGTGAATAATTGTCTAACATTATGTTAATGTATGACAGTTAACTTCTGACCTGTGTCTGGACCTTGATTAATAACAATGTTTTAAAACCTTCTCCCATAATTTACTTCGTTTTGGAGGATCTGTATGTCCCCTATATATTTCCCTACATGTTTTTAATTTGTAAATTGGTAGCCTGAGTCTCTTTAAAATGTAAGTTAAGACAGAGATAAAAAGATGCTGTTGATCATTTATCAATCTGTGAAATAATTGTGCTTCATAAAATATCTTGGTAGTCTGCAAGCTACTGTGCCTGCTGAGCAAACTGCTTACTTGTTGTTAGCTAGCTAGCAACCTGCAAGCACAGGTCTTAAACATTAGCCAGAGTAATATTGTATACAGTTTGTTAAAAATATATTTTCTTTCCACAAACTCAAAAAAAGATATGTATATATGTTGGATAGCAAGGTTAACCAGAAGTTTGATTTAGGGTTAGGGTTAGCTTGGGAGCTCCCTTTCCTTTCTCTCTGGCTCTTGCATGACATTTCAACTGTTTACAAAAGTTACAGTCTATACAATAGCTCCAAGTGAATTGTCACAACTTCACTGCAATCAATTAGTTCTGGTTCGTTGTCATTTTAGTTGTGACAAAGGCCAATAGAGAGCAGCTGTCCATCCACTTCAAAGTACTCGGCTCAGAATGACATCCCTGTCCCCGATTATACTGACTATGGAGGGAAGGAGGGGCCCTCCAGACCCTCTCATCCCCCGAGGGCCATCGTCACAGCCACGTCTGGGGAAAGTGTGAATCAAGGATCTCACAGCCAGGCCGTTACGCCTCCATCTGGGACTCTGAATTAAACATCAGCTAGGCAGACAGGCTCCCTGCCCAGAGCTTGAGGGACAGGGAACAGGGGCCAATTAACCCATGCCCGGTCCTTTCAGACCTTTCTTTGTAGCAATTAAGAGGGCACATTACAGACGGGAGAAAAAACTGATGATAAAACGGTTGGGTTTAATTTGACATCAGGCACAAATGGTTCTGTTCGTAATAAATCATAAACCTTTGGCAATTATTGAAACATTTATTATTATAAACACAGTGGGAGTGCCCTCAATAATAATAATTATGAAAAATCAGGGTCTTCTTGTTGTGATGTTTAGTTTACCTAAAGAGATTATAGTCATTTAAAAATAACTGTGCTCTTTTGGAGTCATTTCAGTACTGAACATGGAAACTCTTGCGTTGACCTCATGTCACAAGTTTTTCTTCACCACAACACAGTTCCTCTTCTTAATCTCTGTCAACAGTCTAGTGTTAGGAAATACTTGCCAATGAGACAAGGACAGGAATTATAGCAAATGAGGACTAGAAGTTAACATATTTATTTCTTCTTCCATTGTAACAGACGGATCACAGATGTGGCTCAAGCTTCCAGTACAACAACCTTGATATGTTTCACAATAAAACTGAAGATTGAGCAAATAAAGAAACCACAAAAGTCATCTTTTTTCTAAGAAAATAAAAAATATATAGATTGTATAGATATTGTAGAGATATGAGGTGGAAACACCAGTTTCCCTAGATTGTGGATATGAAAAACATTAAGGCTGACAAGAGGCAGACTGAGGTTGATTTACCTTTAGTGGTGCTGTGTGTGTCCCTGATGAATATATTGTTAATATTGTGCAGGCTGCAAGTATTTGGACAGTGATATGTTTTTCATTCTCTTGGCTTTAGTTCATCTCATTGCTTTCAAAATGAAACACTTGCTATGAGTGTGTTTTTCATTTGGCGAGAGGCACAGGGTATATATGAACATTGATATAATTTTTAACTGGTTAATAAGATGTGGATGTTAATACGATTAAGTTAAAGATGATAGATGGTGTATGAATTTCATACAGACATTATAGTCTCATTTAAAACACTGCAAAGAATCACAGAGGCAAAACTGAAATGTCCCACTACTCACAAACTGTCCCCACAGCCACAATGAATCTGAACGTTGGTCCCCTGCAGAGCAAATGTCCTCTTAATTGGCAATGATTTATCCGTGGATGGTGTTTGTTTAATGAGAATTGAGAACCAAAGGCATAACATTAATGGGGAGATTTATCATTGTATGGCTTGTATAAAAAAAAAGTTTCCATTTTCCAAAGCATTAATATTTTTGATGGTGTTTCCAGATGGGGAACGTACAGTACCAGATTGGATAGAGAAGGTTCAGACTTGGAAAGAAAACCTTTGTTGGTTCATGTCAGTTATAATATAAAACGCAAGTACACACACACACACACACACACACACACACACACACACACACACACACACACACACACACACACACACACACACACACACACACACACACACACACACACACACACACACACACACACACACACACACACACACACACACACACCTATTTGTAAGCTGGCACAGACAATTATTTGGGATAGATATAATCTTTACAACATTTGCAACCAGGAATTCATTGCATTCGGCTTTCAGTATACGCCCCCTCCGAAAAGCTAACATTTGACATCAATCTATTCCCTCAGGGTAGGAAAAATTGTAATGACGGTGAAACTAAAAGAAACAGGTGTTCTTCCTTGCTATGCTTATCTGTGAAGGTGCTGAGAGTTACAGAAAGATTGTGAATCACTGCTAATTGCATGAGATTATAGTTGCGGTGTGCAAAATGAACTCATTCTAGTGTAGCTCGAGCCAACGCAGTTATGATAGTACTTTGGAGGTTTGTAGATGAATTATAACATGACAAGGGTATTTCTAGATGTTAACTGAACAATGACTTTGGTTTACTGGAAACGCTGTAGGGGATTTACAGAAAGCTCGCTTGATTATGATGTGCATTTGAAGAGCTAATTTGTCATTTAATAACATAAAAAAATGCCAACTCAGTTTTCCGATCCACCTAATAAAAAATGAAAGGATAGTGTGCCACTTGGAGACTTATAATTTTGAAACCACAAAGCCAACTGAGGTCAGAATAGCTAGGATTGTCTGAAGTGTATGTTATGTTTCGCAAAGGAAAGACTGTTTTGCGGCTTCATGTATGACAGCTCTTTCCTCAAGGGAAGATTTATTGAAATTGTTTAATTAAATCTTAAATTGACAGTTAAGCCCCACCTCTAATTATAAATGACAGTGTAAATGCTCTTTAGTCGGGCTGCTTGCTCAACTGATATTTAAAACTGGCATAATTGTGTGTATTTAATTGCTTTATCAAGAAAGGCAGCCATGACTAAACTAATTTATAGGCTAGACAAATACAATTCATTTGTATTATTTGACAGGCAAAAAGCATAATTAATGAATAAAGAAGAATAACCTAAAAGCCAGGAGGGAAATATCTGACTAATAATAAATCTTGAAACTCATTTCATGCTATTTCTGTAACTTAATATACTTTGTGTCTTAACTCGATATATTACACTGTGCTTTGGTGTCTGCGTTTTGTTTGCAGGACAAACATCTAGCCAGGTATTACTTCACAGATATTCATGATCTGTGAATTGATACTTGACAAAATATATATTGTTCACCTCAGAAGTGTAATGCTGTACAAGCCAAGATTTTGAACAGGCAAAAAAATACATTAATATGGAGTAAAAGCATGTTGTGTTAAGTGACCAGACGAAGGTGCAGGAGATTGTGTCAGCTTCTTTGGGTTTAGTCCAATTGACAAACTTTCCCAAGGCAAAGTTTGTCCGTCTTTGATTTTCAACAGTTTGCTTTGATTTTGTTATTCTTGTCCTACTTTAAGTCATAAGTAGCATTTATTTGAGCCAGTAGTAAAAGTGCTATTATTTGCTCCTTTTTCTTTATTTTACATACATTAAACACACAACCCAAACAAGTAAAATTAATCAACCAGAAACGGAATATCTATAAGATAGATTTCATAATGTAGCAAATCTTACTCAACTGCAATCTTTTTTTCTAAACAGAAGTAAAACAACATATGATGTGGTAATGGTGGTTCAGCAATGTTTTACTTGCAATTGTTTTGCCATTGGGTCATGCTTATTGCAGTAAATTGCAACATAGGACACATATGTGTATGTATATATATATTTTCCATGTGGGCAGAAAATGTTGGTTGCCACATGACTTTAACCAAGTTTTTGTCATCATCAGAGAACTGAAAGCAGACCTGACTAATAGCGTTTCCTTCCTTCCTTAAAACCGACTACTATTCAAGGACATATCATTTCAGTTCCTGCCACTCATTTGGACAGGACTGCTTCTTGATTTTTATACAGATACGTTGATCTAGTCTTATATACCATGGCGTGTCTTGCTGCCACTCTTGGTCTCGTCCTTTTTTCAGGAATCATGGATCTCTCAGCAGCAAACAAAGACCCTTGTGATTTGTATGCCTTAGTTGGACAGAATCTAACTCTGCCGTTTGTCTTTGAGGGACTTGGGGTACATGAGCTGAGATGGACTCATAATACAAAGATCATTTTCCACGGACAGCAGAGCAGAGTGTCTCATGGAAAAGCAGAGGACATCTCTAAAACCGGATCTCTTTTCCTGAAGAACCTACAATTCTCAAGTGCAGGGATCTACCGAGCAGATGTTGTGAATCCCAATCGTACTCTGGCTAAAACATGGCATGGCAGTCTCTGTGTGATGGACAAGGTATCGAAACCTCAACTCACTTACATTTGTGATAAGTCAAGTGCTGTTATTCTAAATTGCAATGTAGCAAATCCCCAGGGTTTGACGTTTTCATGGACTGTCTTCATGGATGATAAGACTTTAAGCGAAACTAAACAAACCCTGAGCATATCATTGGCACAGCAGAAAGTTGTGCGGAGCTTTACATGTAGTGTGGCAAACAAAGTCAGCGAGGAGAAGAGTGACACTGTCCGTCCATACTGTGAAAGTCCACCACCGCCATCTTTGTTCGGTTTGAAATCCCAAATCCTTGTTTTAGCAGTGCTGGCAGGAGGGCCAGGTCTGATTCTGCTTTTGCTCGTCATAATCATCACATTATGTTGTCGCTACAGACGCATCAAAACACAAATGAGACGCAGGGATCAAGAGGGGCTTAGGATGCCTTCTCTAAACAAACTAGAGTCTAACTTCAGCTCAGTTTATGAGACAATGCACCAAACTGAGGACGCTCCAACCGTGAGTCAAACTTCTTTACCCAAATACTGTTGTGAGAATGTTACACAACCTGAAGCTCGGACTGAAAACAAGCCAGCACAGCTGTCCGCAGATGCTGAAGGACAAAAACCTTCCCCTGTGCCGAAGCCGAGGACGAAGGGCCCCAAGGCACCAAACATCTGAATGTGCCATCCCAGGATCTAAGACATATAAAGGCTTATTTTTTTACCTTCATAATGTACAACTGAATCCAAATTAAATTGCCTTTGTTACTTGTATACTTACATGGATGGTGTAAATAGATTTTAGAAGTATGTGTGTCTAAGGACAATTAGCTTAATCATGATATGCTGTGGACCTGCAGAGTAGAGTTTGAAGCAGCAACATCTTCTTTTTCGCTGCAACTTCAAAATTGATATCATGGCTCATATATGTGGAATTGTCCTCATTAATGTTTTTAATTCAGCCAATATAGTGGTGGGGGTTCAAAGTCGGTGCAAACGAGGTGTTGTCTGATCACAAGTACATATGAGACAGGAAACTGCGGAGGAATTTCAATATTGATGTATTGTTTATAATTTGTTAAGGTTACTGATGGTCTTATCTGCTTCTTTTCTTCTTTAACTGTAAAGCCAATGTTCTTCTGTGTCATGAATAAAGACATTTCCAGACGTTGTGGAAAAAATCTGAAAAAATCTGACCATGCGTTGACCTGAACTTTTCACTCTCTGACATATTTTCGTATATTTCTTAACACTTCTACTGAAACTTGCATACACTTAAATATTTTTTCCATTGAGTTTCTGTTATATAGATTAATCACACTATGTATACATATTTTGCTATTGAAATGAATATGGATCTTATATTTGTAAGAAAAACTTATCTCTGTGAAACACGGTCCTCTGTTCCTACTTCTTGGATGTCAGCATTCTTGCACTTATTAAAATGTGCTTGCTTGCAAGAAGTTATTAATAAAGGGAAAATAATCAATAGAGGAATGGATTAGCTAAGGAAAATATCTATTATCTCCAATGGGTAAATGGTAATCCACACATGAAAGTGTTTGCTGTCTCGCCTAATGCTGTGTGACAGCAACATAATGGAATCCCCCTGAGCATCATCGCCTAAAACTTACAAGCCAATGTCATCTTTTGTCGGGCCATGCTCCTCTCCTGCGCTCTCTACATGGCTGAAATTTCAGTCAAGCCGGCAGGGATTTGGCAGTAAAGCTGGTATTGGCTCCTGGAACAATGCCATTTGTCTTTCTTGAGAAACACTGAGACTTGGCTGGCAACATGCCACGTCACTTCCCCACATCAGCTAAAAATGTGCACCATGTACTGTAGATATGAAGAAAGGGAAACACACATGCACAAGCTAAATGATCACGTACAGCACACAAACAGCTGAATTATGTTAATTGAGTCAACTGAATCTCCAACAACATACAGTTTCTTCTCAGGGTAAGACGTCTTAAGCTGCATATTTAGCCTGAATGTCATTGATCCATTTGATATTCATCAATATATTTATGGGGACACCATGTTACCATGGGGACAGTGACACTCTGGCCCCTTCACCTGCAAAACGTTACTTAAAGGTCTCCTATTATACTGTTTTTCATCAATATATAATAGATCTCAGATATACAAAACATGTCTCTGAAGATTCAGGTGATGAGGTGGGGGGAGGGGGTGTTACCTTGGTTGGTTATTTGCAAGCCAAAAAATTGTTATGACATCATAAAGTGGCCAAAATCTGATCAACTTTCAGAATCTCTTTACAAAGAGGGAACATATGTTTATGTATAAAAGACATGAAAAAGTGGATTTTGCAGGTGACCTTTAAGGGGACATGTAGCAACCATGAAGAAGTGTCAAAGGGGGATAATTATACAATAAATTCAAAACAACTGCAGAAAGAAACCAAAAAACATCAAAAAAGGGACTTCACATCAATAAATATAGACCCAGAATAACACAATAGCCGAAGTAGGCTACATAGTTCAATAGTGTTACCTTATATGGCATATTAGGAATTCTAGAGAAGAATTCTGCTCCGGAATGTTCACAACCAGGGACGTGCACAGGTACGGGCTATGTTGGCCTTTTTGGCTGACTTTCCCCTCTGGAGAGAGCGAGAGTTTGTTTTTCTTTTTTCTGTTGTGGCCCAATCAACATGATGAGCCCACAATTAGTATTGTAGCGTCTCGCTGCGGGAAACACACTTTGTCAGCGCTGTCATCTGCCGGTGCGTTAAGACCACCTCAGTGTCGGATTTTGGAAACTTGATTTTGAGTTATCTCATGGCAGTTAGGGTATAAGGGACAAACCAGGGGACTTTACTTCCTCTTGATACCGTCGGTTATTTACAAAAAAACACCTAAATATAGCCTATATGTTATTGAGCTTCTGTCTTTCTGTGTCTTTCCATCTGTAAACTCCCTCAATGGGGCCGCTCGCTCTCTTTTCTTGATTGCCCTCT
>NW_011350103.1:11018-48415 GCF_000735185.1 Notothenia coriiceps
TTGTCTTTAATAGTTACTAACATTAGATATTTTTGATGAGATATGGACCGCAAAACAAAAAATGTCCCTGGTTTGCATTTTTTAAATCAAGTCGCCGAATGCAAGTAGTCAATATTAGCTTATTTTGTTATGAGATGTTAATTACTGTTCAAATTAGTTGATGTACAGTAATAATCGTTTGGTTTCTTTTACATTAAAAACAAGTTACAATTTTCAAAAGGTCTTATGTTTTTTATCGGGGGGAGGCCCTTTTTCCAGTTTAGAGCAATAGCCCTTCAAAATGTCTATGCACGTCCCTGTTCACAACATATGACTACGGAACTCTGCTGGATCTCCATACCAACGGAACTCTCTCTGCTGGTCATTTCACACAAACCTGCTGGAGAGAAAGCATTAGAAAACCTACACAGAGAGCACAAGTTCAAATTATGAACGACAACATGTAGTCTAGACAACACCTCATTGCTGAGATGGAGCTTGTCCATACTTTTTCCAAACTGACCCCAGAGGAGAGAAAGGTGGATGTCAGAAGAAAAATGTATGTGAGGCTCAAAGCAGTGGAGATGGAGCGCAGACAAACAGCTGCAATGGAGACCTTGGCAAAAAGTGAGAGGGACAGAGAAGAGACTCAAAAAGTGACAGAAAGTTTCAAGAAAGCAGCCATGGAGAAAGACAGGAGGAGGCAGGAGGACCCAAAGGAAAGACAGCAGAACCAGTTGAAGCAAGANGAGGAGAGAAAGGTGGATGTCAGAAGACAAATGTATGTGGAGCTCAAAGCAGTGGAGATGGAGCGCAGACAAACAGCTGCACTGGAGACCTTGGCAAAAAGTGAGAGGGACAGAGAAGAGACTCAAAAAGTGACAGAAAGTCTCAAGAAAGCAGCCATGGAGAAAGACAGGAGGAGGCAGGAGGAGGAAAACCAGTTGAAGCAAGAGAGGCTTCAGTGGCAACAGGTGATGCTGAAGGGAGTCAAAACCCCAACTCACAATTTCATCGCACTGAATGAAGAGCAAGAGAAGAGGCGAGAGGAGGCAGATAGCCTGACCCCTGACCTGAAGTCACCTGAGAGAAAAAATAAAACTCTCTACAACAACTGGGTTACAGAGCAAGAAATGGACAGTAGGCCTGTCGTTGATGACTCCACCTATTTCCTGTTTGCTGCCAAACCAAACCCAAAGTCTGACGGTATGTATCATCAGGGTTGGGAGGGTTACTTTTTAAAATGTAATCCGTTACAGTGAAAGAAATGAAACTTTGACATTAATTAAATGTATTGTGTCAACAGATTTCAAACTGTATTTGGTCAGTTGACCTATAATATATCGAGCTTTATTTCAAAATATCTTGTAACAGTGTAATCCTGTTTGTAATCTCTATGTTTTATTATGTAATAGTAATCTGATTACTCTGATTATCCTGACAACGTTATGTCGTCACATGTAATCTGAAACTCTATAAGCCTGTGTGTGATTTTCCTCTTCTGTGGCCTTTTGTTCAATTTTTGCAATACACTTTTATCTTCTAATATCTGAAGGAAAAACAGCTGGAAAAACAGCTGAGGTCAAAAAGACCCTGTGCATGCAGGACAGACTGTCAGTTGGACACTGGGTTGGACTGTACCATGCGATGAACCATGCGATGGACCATGTGATGAAACGTGCGATGAAACAGGCGAGGAACCATGCGATGAAGCTGGAGAAACGCCGGCTGAAAGCAGAGGCTCAACACGACAAATACATCGCCTCCAAGAGCCATGGCCCCAAGAACACCCTGCTGAATGGACTGTTGGACTGGTCCGCATGCTAAAAACAACAGCCTCAAGTCCACTTTCTAACAGATTTCATGTTATTGTTATTTACCTTGTTTCTTTGTTTTCTTTAGTAAGAAAGCGTTGAACAAGAAAAGTGTCTACAACAACTGGCTTGCAGAGAAAGCAATGGACAGTAGGCCTGTCAAGGATAACTCCAACTATCGCCTCCATCCTGCGAAGCCAAACCCAAAGTCTGATGGTATGTATCATCATCAGGGTTGGGAGGGTTACTTTAAAAATCGTTACACGATCAAATATGTGATCAGTAACTTAATCTGAGTATCAAAATACAAAAGTAATGTAACCTGATTACTTTCTTTAACTTTTGAATAACTTAAATATGAAGAGCAATGCAAATAAAAACAAGAGAAAACAAACTACAATAAGACCATTTGTACTTAAGCGTATGTAACAATGTCACCTTAGAAAAGAGAAACTAAGATATTTCAGATCAAAAATGTAGTAACAGTAAACAAATGCTCTTTAAGCCTACTTTAATTATCAAAAGTATAGACTGTATTTTTAGTTAAGAAATCAGGTGTCTACCTACTGCATCAAAACATTTATTTAAAATAAAGATGAATTAAAGTAGTCTAAATATAAACCAGAAATACAATTATTTTACTACGTTTACCTATCATATCGATATTTATTTCAAAATATCCTGTAAGATTGTGATCCTGCTTGTAATCTCTCTATTTATTTATTTTTAAATGTAGCAGTAATATGATCACTTATTATTTTAATGTAATTGTAATAGAATAAAGATTTATTTTTCATGTATCATGATTAAATAATATCGTTATGTTATCTGGAACTCCACAAGCCTGGGTTTCATATTCCTCTACTGTGACCTTGTGTTAACATTTTTAATTAACATGCAAGTAAACTTTGATCTTCTTTTATCCAAAGGAAACACAGCTGAGGTCAAAGAGACCCCGACAGACTGTCAGTTGGACACTGGGTTGGAAAGTACCAGCAGAACCATGAGAAGAAGCGGGAGAAAAGCCGGCTTAAAGCAGAGGCTCAACACGCCAAATACATCGCCTCCAAGAGCCATGGCCCCCAGAACACCCTGCTGAATGAACAGTTGGACTGGTCCGTCTGCTAAAGCAGCAGCTTCAATTCCAGATCAACAGATTTTTATTATTGCTTCTTGGTTTTCTTTATTGTGTTTTCTTAAGTATAAAAGTGTTCATTATAAAATTATCAAGTTGTTTTGTCTACTCTCTTACATACATTTTGGTTAAGATGTGTGGTAAGTAACTAAGTACATTTACTGAAGTACTGTAATTAAGTAAAATGTTGAGGTACTTGTACTTTACATAAGTATTTTCATTGTATATTACTGAGACACTGACAAAAACACCTCCTTCGCAAAAAGGCATGGCACTCTCATATCAAGAGGCACATAGAGCCCTTCATTTATCTGGCCTTATCACACACACACACACACACACACACACACACACACACACACACACACACACACACACACACACACACACACACACACACACACACACACACACACACACACACACACACACACACACACACACACACACACACACACCTTTGCCAGATCTCCCAAATGGAAGGGAAATACCTCTGAAATGTGTTTAATCAGTGACTTTCGGAGTCTAGAGGATATACCCTTTTGATCTTGGAGTGTGTGTGTGTGTGTCCAGGAAAAGGGTCAATTACCCATGGAAAGTATTTATACTCATGTCAGATCGTTTCAATGCAGTTCTCTCGTTGTCACGGGCCGCCAATTCTGGGGAGAGTACAAAGTACCAAATCAGAAAATCAGAGGTCAGCCAGCACATTGGCCTTTTCAACCGATTTGTCTGAAATTACAAAGATGATTATGAACTATTAGCATTCTTGAGCCAACTTAGCACTCTCTGACCTCAGTTATTTTGCTGAAACTTAGAGCATACTAGGCAGTACGTTTGTTGAAGACACAATCTTCCACTCAGTTCCAAGTGTATTGACAAAGCATTAGGGCCAATTACTCTCTAAAACCAAACAAACAGAGATATAATAGCTTTGAAAACCATGTTGTTAAAAGTAATAGCCTTATAAACGTCATTCAATATGGAAAATTAGTGGATCCTATATTTAGCTTTTTCACATTAGCCTTGTATTAAACAGTGGTAAATTCATTTTCATATGCCCCATTAGGAATATAATTCACACTATCTGTCAACACTCCAGTCTTATTTATTTGTTCTTCTCCGTCATTTCACACTTTGTGGATACGCTCTGCACAGTCTGTGGCTGTCTGAAACACACCAAGTCAATTTCACAAACTTGCTGAGGAATCAGGCTGTAGTGAATTTTAATAGAGATGGAATATTTTCCAGACCATTGAGATTTAGCACTTCTCAAACAACTCTGTTCATAAAAGATTTCTTTTTGTACCAGATATCCCTTGAAAAGCAGTTTCTCTGGTCTTTGCACCCTTGCCAATAATCCATCATTGTCTACTTTGACATGGTGAAAGAGACTCCTGCAGACGCACATTTTATGAAAACCCTTGACATTAGGCTTCGTCTGACTGTAGCCTAACAATTTTATAATTTTCGTCATGGATCATTAAAGTTATAGAAAGCACATGTTTTCAACAAGGCGTTGGAAGAAAAATAACTGAGGATTGCCTTGAAAGGATTGAGAGGTTTTTTGGATTCATTTGTGTTTTGCTGCTAAGTCCTTTCTAATGCCTGCACTTCTAAAACAACCGCTCATTTAAAGTGAGTTTATGGGTTTGCTGAGGTCATGGAGGAGAAATCTAAACACGCATGTATCTAAACGTGGTATATTCACCATATCATATGCCTAGGAAACACAGGGGTCATACAGGAAGAAGAGGTGTGTACAGAATCAGTGTTCTGACCATATAAGTAAAAGATAATTCACATAATTTCATTCTAATGCCTCAGCAGCTGCACTGAGCCAAAGAGGCTGGCATGCGAAAAGAGAAAAAGGCTGGGAAAACAACAGCCCTTTGTCAGACAAAAACAGGAGCACTGCTGCCATTTGTAGCAGTGAAGGAATGTGACAGCACCACGTTTTTTTTAGACATGATACCGAAAATCCCCGCTCTCATCAAATACTTTAAAAATAGTTGTGGTAGCAGAAAACTACCGTAACGTGATGTATTGTGTAAACCATCCAATGGGAACTGCTGGTGTGGCAGCAAAGACTTCGTGCTTCAGCTTTTAAAAGCAGTGAAAGTCATGTTTAGTTTAATTGTACTCAATTATATCCATTTTGTTGGTGTGTTTAAAAATGTCTGCATTGGTTCAGGAATGTGTAACAGGGCGGATAATTGTCTTGTCAGTTTGTAACAAGGGGGCCAGATGCATCACGGTTTTCACTTTGTACCTACAGAGACCGATGTAGCGTACCCAGATAGAATTAAATATGCACATGTAATATGTGGTTACACCTGGTTCGGTTTTATAAATCTCAATGATTGTGGAACCATGGGTACGCATTCATGTGCATAATTTCCAGCCCTTAGGACTAATATACATCTACATCTGGCCCCAGGTTTACCTCACAGCTTGTCTCCATCTTGGGTATTGCTACAAATTTAAGGAAAAGCTCCTTTTCAGAGGATGAATCTCATCAAACATTCCAGGAGAATCAGCTGTAGACAAAAGGGGCTAAATCCAGTCCACGAACGCTGTAAAGCAGGCCTATCATTTCCACTTAAACTAGAGCTCTGTAATAAAAATGCTTCTATCAGCCAAATTACCCATCCATGGTCTTGCACCTGATATAAATCAGATGGAAGAAAAATTCCCCCTCTTGCTTTAATAAGCATCTTGTGTGCACAGACTCAACATTCACACAAGATCAAACCTTTCTGTAACATTCTTGGATATATTGTGCCCGTGCGCCAACACAAAATTACAACTTACACCCCACTATGATGTGCAATTTGCACAATAAGACTTTTTGCTTTGCATTGGGGGCAAAAGCATTTAAGATGATTCACCCAGATAGCTATAATACCTTTTTGAGGAACACCCAGAAGAGATAATTTGGATAGTTTGAAGCCTTTGTCTTGGTCTACGGGCCTATCTCCTCTCAGAGAAAAGGATCCCTTAAGCCTTATTGTGTATGTGGATTCATGCAGGGATAAGAGCATGTCAGTGACGGGCCATGCAACAATAGTAGAAGATGAGAGAAGTGTAAAAGGTGTGAGAGAGGGCCAACAACACAAGGTTTTGCTTTGACTATGCCATGCCTATCTAGCAGCGCATCAGCACAACACTCCAATGGCCTCCCTGTGTGGCCTTGGTCCCTTCAAATGTCTTTCAAAAGGTGCTTTGCCTCTTGCTGTGGCCTCATACTGGAAAAACTCCTTGAACTTACTCTATTACCAAAATAGATAAGAGTTTTGGGGGGAAAAAATGTGTTTGCAGGTTATGTATTGCTGCCATGGAGACAAACTAGTTGAGTGAATTAACCAGAAAAAAAACACAAATCCAAGTTTACCATGGCAAACCATAGACATTACATCCAACGAAGAAGTCAAGGATTAAAGTGATATTGTATGAGACACATGCCGTTTTAAATCTTTTGTATTCAGTCTCCTAAGGACAGAAATAATTGCTACAAAGTATGAGTCATCTATCACAAGCCACATTTATTTTTAGCTGTTAGGTAAGTAGCAGAAGTCGTCAGAGAGGACAAATTAATAGAAACAACAAAAAAACTATTTTCAAACACATTATTCTAATCACTAGAATATACTGATCGTTTCCATGAAAGAATACACATCTGAAACAAATCCATGCGAGCGTTGATACTCTATCAAGCGTGACTGTTTAATATGAATACATTAAATCGTCTGTCTAACAAGTCCTCTCAGCCAATTAATCGAGTCAAATCTTGTCCTTATGGCGACTGACAGACAGTCTGGACGAAGCGGACACTGATGCTGCATTTTGTGCCAATAAATGTGTCACGAGCAGCTGGGTGGTGTAAGTAGTTCAGCTGCAGTACCATATGGAGTGCTAAAACTGAATCTAAAATCCTGCTGCCACCATGGCATGTTAAAAGCTCATGAATCTGTCTTACAGGACACGCTACATTTCTGATCTGTTTGGGATGTCCGTGTGCACAATGGGAACAAAGGCGAGTGGTAAAGGCACGGGGCTTGGATTCAATGTTGCTGTAAAAACAATTCAGGGAAGGTGCAGCAAAGAAGGGGGCTTTGTGGTTTTCTGACATGAAAGTTGAGAACGCATGTTGGTTACTTTGGCCGTTTCAGAGCAGCCACCGTTTTGATTTACTCCTCGCATCATTTTTTACAGCAGACAGATTCTGGCTTCAAGAAACGTTTCTGTTTATCTTTAAGCTTACTGAAGATCATTAGCTTTTTAAGACCACGATGTGATTCGTCTTATAAAATGCATGAAGGCCTCACAGATTTGTACTCTTGGTCCGATGTACACTGATAGAACAGAATATAATTGGGAGGGATGAAACCCTCTTTAATGGTCACACATGCAGAGCACACAACACACACAGTGAAATTTGACCTCTGCATTTAACCCATCCTAGTACCAGGAGTCTAGTACTAGGAGCAGTGGGCAGCTATTGCACAGCGCCCGGGGAGCAATGGGAGTGAGGGGGGAAGGGGGGTGTCCGGTGCCTTGCTCAAGGGCACCACGGCAGGGCAGGAGGTGAACTGGGACCTCTCCAACTAGCAGTCCACACTCCATACACTGCTTTATCATGTAGAGTAAAAATATTCAAAGCCTATATATAAATAAAATAGATATATAAAACAAAAAGGTGTGTATCTCTCTTTAATGTATACAGTTAAGGAGCCTTTTTGTTCCTCCTTCGCTCAAGTTCATGAAATACATCTATTCCTCCCCTATATTAGCCTCTCAAAGCTCAGTATTACCGGGACTGAGTGGATGGCTATATTATGTACTCTAAAGTATTGAAGTACATTTGAATATAAGTCTAGACTATTGTTTAATTATAACATCTTCAGATGCCAAATGGAGACTGGAGAGCTTTGTTGGCGGCTATAGTGTGATAAAAGCTTCTCATTGGCTATCGTACCGGCCTATTGAAGTGGTTTTGTCTGTTTGAGTAGCACTACCACGAGACAGACTGGCTGGAGTGCCCCTTTTGCCATGCTAATAGACTAGCATGGACACATACACAATCAAATAAATACACTTGTACAAAAGAGACACACACACACACACACACACACACACACACACACACACACACACACACACTCTCTCTGTACTCCAGACAGGAAGACACGCTCAACACAGAGCGGCAGCAGCACTTAGACCGGCTCTTAATTAGAGCAGGTAGACAGAGGGGTGGGGATGTTTTGAAGGGGGAAGGACGCTGTTGAGGTTTTTAGGGCCTTTTGAAAGATGAATAGCTGGACAATAGTGGGCCTTTCTTGTGGGTTAAATGTGATCACACCCACATGCGGAGAAATTATGATTTATATTCAGAACAGGAGCTATTTTCATCGAGTCCCGGTTATAGAGAGCGCTCAACCCAAAGTGTCTAAGAATTTCCCATTTTTCTCTTGTCCGGAGATGGTATCTTCCTTTGACAAAGGAGGGCTAGACTACATGTCCCTTGGGTACAAGAACCCATAACCTATTACTTAGTCAAGCGATGTGGAAAAAGTGGGACCTTCAGAGAAGTGATTGATGAAAGTTAACCCCGTCAAATGCAGGGTTATGGATCAGTGCAAAACGGGACATAAATCACTTCCAAATGGCCTTACCTACCACTGTTAGATCAGGCTGATACACACTTTGCTCTCTCTGCTTCCACTATCTTTATTTCTCAATCTATTTACCATTTTAGGTATTTTTGTAGAAGTAGTGACATTTTGCCGAGAAAAACAGTGCCATTCTTAGCTTACGTGAAGAAAGGCACGTAAGCTATGTTAATATCCTCAAAACAAGCAAGAATATTTTTGATTTCATGTTTTAAATGTTATCTGCAATAAACTAAACTTGAATATTTAAAAAGTGACAAAGTACAGAAAATACTGTTAAGATTTACAATATTTGAAGGATTGTTGTACACATAAAGAACGATTTAATACAGTATAGGCTTGTTTGACAAAAAGGAATTCAAGGACAAACTTTCATTTTAAATTGTCAATCAATCATTTTGAGTTTTTGAAGCGAGTTCTCGGTCTTTGAGGAACAGCTCTGTTTGGCTCTAGTTTGAAAAAGGTCTGTTCCTTTGCAGCAAGAAAACAATTGAGTATAAAAAAAAGCCATAATCTATTCTGAGCTACCTTGACAAGAATTCCCCCATGACCGCTAACGTCTTTTTCATAAGCTCTGCACATTTTTCCACTGAATAAATACAGCGTGTCGCTTGTTTCTCGCACGCAGTACAACAAACCCAAAACTCCTGGAGCCATAAGAAAGAAAATGCTTTTTTTTAGGATATCTGTTGCTTGTATGTTCTATTGCTTGTGTCATCATGTGTGTGTCACTGGATTGTCCTGTATAAACCCCACAGGCTTCTTGTTAGTGTGAAATGCAGTCGAACAAAGGCGACATTCTGTTAAGAGGTTTAATATACCCTGGTGACGTGAGC
Source organism: Notothenia coriiceps (assembly GCF_000735185.1). Classification (NCBI taxonomy): domain Eukaryota; kingdom Metazoa; phylum Chordata; class Actinopteri; order Perciformes; family Nototheniidae; genus Notothenia; species Notothenia coriiceps. The sequence goes on from NW_011350103.1 coordinate 20,455, forward strand.
CACAACAGAGTGTAAAAATCTCCAGAAAGCTCATTTGATTGGAGTGTTAAGCTGTTAAAAATAATTAGCCCCCCTCCCCTCTTGTTATCCAGTATCTAGCCTGCTAGTTACACACACAAAAGACTGGCCACCAGCCATTCCCGTGTCTGGCCTTTGCCTCATTCATCCTAACTATGCTGACATGGGGCAACATTTTCCAGGCTGCTTAACAGCCTAAAGTTTTACAATGGGAAAGTATTTTCTGCAACAAAAACATTGCCACTGGTCATAATGTGTGCATTACCTAAATGACTGTCAGCAGGCTTTTATGACTATTTTGCTTTGTTCGCCTTGAGAATTACAGCTCCTTTTGTCGAACAAATATAGTCAATAATAGCTTCAAATTGTTAGATATCCTGCCTCCTGAGTTAAAACAAACATCCCTGAGCAGATATGGAAATCTTTTTATGACTGTCTGTTCACTAACAGTCCTATGTGTGATTCACACCAGAGTCTCACATTCATGGATCAAACAATGCCAGTAAATTTTTCATCGCACCACATGTGCACATGGGCTGTTGGCACATACATCCAGACCCCAGGGGTCCAACACCAACCCCCACCCCCTTCATACCTCCTCCAGTTGGACCGTGTCTGTCTGACAGCAAACCACCGGCCCTGTGCAGTGAATAGGTGGTCAGCTTTGGACCGAGGCTGCAGTCGGCCACACATCGCATGCAGCTGTTACAAAATGGACAGTCAAGCCATGTAACACAATACCTAAAAATGACCTCATTCAGTCTCAGCTAGTTAAAGTCAAAGCTGACACAATTTCCTTCAAAAGTCCTGGCAGCCAGGCTGACGGTTCGGTTTATAAAGCCTGAGACGCAAAGTGCCAAGGCTTCTACCCCAAACTACTGATAGCCCAGTTGGCAGGGGAGATATTGTGTTATTGTGTGTGGTTTGCATGGATGTTATAGCAGACACAGAGAATAAAATACGAAATCCATAGGCGCTATGTGCTAGAGTACTTTTCCCAGTATAGTTCCGATATAGTTCCGAAAATGTGCGTTCACACCAGAAAAATCCGGGACTAGAACTTAGTTCATGAGAACCTTTTCCCCCCCTGCTAGAGAGCAGGTACTTTCATGGGAGAAAAAGGTTCCCATTTCTGATTGGCTGGGCGGATTGCAAACCACGCCCCGTAAACGTCCCAAAAACTTTTGTGAAGCGGCCATTTTATTATCCTCGAATTAGCAGCATTAGCATTAGCCCAGCGCACAAACGCAGAGAGACTAACTTATGGCAACACAAAAGAAAACATGGGAGCGGTGGAGCGGTGGAGATGAGGAGGTGTCGGCGTTCAGCCAGTCCCCAACTCCGGGGACTTCCAGCCGGGAACTTCGGGTGGCAGTATACGCCGTGAAGTTCTTTGCAGCCTGCCAGTAAACCCATAGCAGAAGAAGAAGTGACGTCAGCGTCTTCATTTGACTAATCCTCCCAGGGACTTATTCCGGTATGAACGCGATCTGCTCTTTAGAGAACTAACTACGGCAAAGTACTTGGTGTGAAAGCGCCTCATACTGTTTCAAGGCCAATTGTTCTACAATAGAATGGATGGGTTATTATGTGAGGCAATAGGAGGTGTGTATGTGTGAGGTAACGATTTGAGTTTACCTCCTACTGAAACAATTTTGACTGTTGTAGTGATCACTAATTTACTCATGTTACATAATTCACTCATGGAACTACAGGTTGGGGGTATTGTTTCCACACGGACACATATGATGTTGACTACTTAGTGTGTGCCCCCCCTCTCTTCTTTCTCTTGTCTTCCCGGGCTGCGACCTGACAATATGTGGTTTTCGGGTTTTCGCCTGCTTAATAAAGCCAACTTTGCACCTTGCACCGCCTTTGACTCCCTTGTCTCGGCACTGGTGACCCTGACATAAGTCTCGCAGAAGTTTCCGAGACTGGACCGAACATGGCTAGAAACGCCGTTTTTCGCAAACTGCCGGAGATTTTTGGAGACGTCGGTGGCTGCCTCGTGCACACGGACTGAGGCTCGGTGCGCCCTCCGCGGAATGGCCGATTCGCCATTCCCACATCGTTTCGGCACTGGGAGACAGCAAGCCTTCCGACCACATGGAGACGATACACGACCTACGGAAGGGCCCGACTTCTTTTTCATGGAGCTGTTTCTTCGGGACATGCGGCTGCGCTCGGTAACACGGCTAGTGTGGAGCCCCGCGCTTTAGCCGAAGAAGCTGACCAGTTCTTCATGGCCGCCCGGCGATCTACCCCTGGGGTGCTGGCCACTACACGCAGCGGCACCTTCCCTGGTGGTGGCACGTCGCCTAGCAGAGGCTCCGAGGCCGACGACATCGACTAACGGCTACCGGCTTACAGCTAGCGGCCGTCGACACCGGCTAACAGCTAACCACGACAGCTAACGGCTAGCAGCTAACAACGACGGCTAACAACGGCTGGCTGCTTCCATGTGTTAACATCTGACTGTTAACCCTTGTTAGTGGTGCCGGATAGGAGGTTCGACCAGGCCTGGTTGACCTTGTGTGGATCCTCTCACATTTTCGCCCACCTGTTTTTGACCGTGTACAGGACGACCCTTTTGAGCTTTTTCCGGTGCCTGAGAGGAGGTTCGATCAGACGGTCGACCTCGTGTGGACACTCGCTTTTTCTTTTCTTTTTTAGTGTGTGCTCCCCTTTTTTCTTTCTCTTGTCTTCCCGGGCTGCGACCCAACAACATGTGGTTTTCTCCTGCTTAATAAAGCCAACTTTGCACCTTCGATGCACCGCCTTTGACTCCCTTCTCTCGGCACTACACTGAAAACATTTTTGAGAACAGATGAATTAAGAAGTTTGATGGTTCTGCTTGTTGCTCTTTTGACAGCCATACAGACAGCTATCGGAAATGTGAAAAACTGGAACAAAAGATTATCTCCATGTATTACCACAAACTCTTCATTCTATTCCTCATGGAATACAGTTCAAGCAAGAAGATCAGCTGTGCATATGCAGACGGATGAACAGCTTGCACAGACCACAGACAACAGGAACTAAAGAACAGTATCAAATACATGTGTATTTGTAATTAAAAAATGACTAAAACATATTCATTAAAATGGTTTGTGTCTTTGGTCACTGTTGATGTTGCATGAGGTTGGAGAACTCCACTCAGGTGAGACAGCCTGTGGTTGTGTGAAGCTTTGCTACCATCTACTGGTGAGTAACCAATATGCATTACAATATTCACCAAAAAGTTCACCAAACATTAGTTCAGTTCAATCAAAGTTAATACAACTGTTTTAAACTCTAAACTATTATATTTAAAATAATCACTTGTAAAATGCATTTCAACAAACATTATAATTCTCTTTATTCATTAATTAAAATATAGGCAACAAATTAACTGTTTTTTCTTTTACAGAGATCATTTTGCCATGTCATAGTAAGAAAAGCACAGGTGTAAATATTACATTATGGATGTCTGAATTCCATTTACCTTTTGGTGCAGGCTCTCAGTAACACTGTCGGGGCTGACTGGGGCACTTGGAGCCATCGTTAATGATATCAGTAACACCTGTGCTTTCCCACAATGACATGTCTTTATGCGTCCTGTGAAAAAGGCACATTCTCCAAGGCAGTAGTTCATCAGTCAACACTATTAATTGCATTAGTGTACCAAACATGGAGAAAACTTTCAGAAAACAATCTGATGAAGCTTGGCACGAATGTTGTGTAGATTGTGTAAGCAACAGGAACCCCATCATAAACTACACTGTTAGTCCCATTGAGTGTGACAGTAAAAACGCCATGCACTATTCCATGAAAAGTAGAAATATGGAAGCCAGTCATTTTTCTGAATTTAAACCTGAGCTTTTGCTACTGTGACATGTCAAAATATCAAACTTTTTTTCCCTTTTTTTATCAAAGGGACATTTTCGCTTCAGGGATGGTTTAATAAGCAGAAAGGACAAATAAACTGGATCTAAATTATTCAACCTAAAAAACATTCTCAAACACATATGCAAAAATGACAAATGTCCAACCTTAAAGTCCTTACTAGATCATAATAGGCCTACATTTTTGTATCTAGAATGTTTAAATGACTGCAGAAAAAGCTTACTTTTCCTGCATTTTAACGGGCCCCGTCCGTCCNCTGTGGAAGCCGTAGCGCTGTAAAAAGCACGACCAATCATTTTAGCCGGCCCGGCTAAAATAACTGGATGGCCTACCTGCCTGTCAGCCTTCCATCTGTGCACAAACTTATCTCGTGCCCTCATTGGTCATGTGCGCGTTCTTGTGTGTTGGAGGAGGGGCTCTGTAAGGAAGTGGCAGATTTGTTCCGGTTTTGTATTTTCTAATTCTAGCGCACTCGAGCTGGTTTCTCCAAAATGACCTACCCCACCTTTAACTCTGTATCGCTCGCTATCCTGTGTTAACCTTGGATTTTCCAAAATGTCAACTTTTTTATGAGCTACGAAAAAGAGCCCTGTGTTCTGCATTGTGAACGTTTTCTGCTACTCAAGTGGGTTCTAAAATGATAACTAAAAGGTTGGAGAACTTATGCAACCTAAAAAGTAACAGCTTCTCAAATGTGAGGATTTGCTGCTTTTCTTTGTTTTATAGCCTTTTAAATTAAATACTTTGGTAGTTTTGCGCTGTTTTTTATTCATGTACTTTTTTTTAATGTATTTTTTCTTTTAATGTTTCTTTTATCATCTTTTCTTTTTAATGACTGTTTTTAAATGCCTTTGTCTGAATGTCTTTCATTTTGTAAAGCACCTTGAATTGCCTTGTGTTGAAAGCATAGGTTGAAAGGTGCTATATAAATAAACTTGCCTTGCCTTAAAGAAATGCAAACTGAGACGTCTTTCGGCTTTGAGATTTTACGATGAGCATTTTCCACTCAGCATCTTTATTAGATGTGTATTTTTATCAGAACAAAACTCATTCTTTATTCCTACCTGTGACCATTGCCCTGAAGTCCACAGCAGGCAGGGAGCTGCTTTGCAGGCCTGGTGTGATGCTGGCTGGGACGATGGCTCACAGTAGTCGTCCTGGACGGGGGTCATCGCTGCGTCCATGCACCCCACCTTCCTGCTTCTCATGCCTTCTCCACACGTTGCATTGCACTAAGAGGAAACAGTAACATGTCAGGAAGTGAGAGAAGAAGAGTTGGCAGAGGGGGGGCAGTGTTGTACTTTCAGCAACAACATCATCATTGACTTCTCATACTCCTGCCTCTTTAGCTTTCCAAATGTACACCCCACCCTTAGTATTTAAAGGTTTAGGGAAATGAATTGTCTGCAACATTAGCTCTCAAGAAGCAGAATACCAAACATGTGCTGTGGTTGAATATAAAAGATAAAGTTATTTCTCTCAGGCCCAGTACTGTTTAGTAGGAACATTTAAAAGTAATGATTTTGGCCAGAATCTTAAAACGAATGTATCTAAATAGTCAGCTGTGTGAGGATCTTCAGGGCTAAACTGTAAAAGAAACAAGGCTGTGAGTTCTCGAGGCAACACAGACAGGAATTTGAACACTGCAAACATTCTGCAGCAGGAGTACACGGCGCTATCTCCCTACATGGTGCCCCTCTTTATGCCTCACTTTCGAGGACAAAGCCCGGGACATTAAAGAAAGATGAGCAAAGCAAAAGGCCGTCTGCTAGCGTGACACAGAACCGTGATATTCAGCAGGACAAAAGCCAAGATGGCCATCGGTACTTGGTGGTTTGATGTGATTTTACCGACTGATGTTATCACTAAAGCCCACACGATAGATGTGAGAGAGTAAGGGTTCTTGCAGGTCTTCCTTTTAACGGTGCAGAGGAAGAAAGAGCTGAGTTCTCAGCCAATAAAAACCTTAATGGGGTGGTTAGACATCTGTTCATGGGAGACTTGTAAATAGGAAGAGAGAGAAGGAATGAGTCTGTACTTACGTCTTCCCATTCACCAGCGACCCAAGTGTAATGTGTGCATTCTGCAGCTTGGCATGGCTGGACAATGGAAAGACGCTGCTGAGCATCACATAGATCCTCTCTGACTCGCCCAGTGCCTTTCAGTCTGCAGTAAACATCTCGGTTCTGAGATCCCACTCCACAAGTGACGGAGCACTAGGAAAGCAGACACAGGAGAAACATCTTGGTGAGAAAAAAGCAGAAAGCGACACTTGTAAATGACATACATGTGTGCTCCTGTGCTACTCATACTGCCCTGTACACAGCCACACATATACCGGTAGTAAGAGGTTTTATTTCCAACCTCATTTCTTTCATGGGACCAATTTTATAGTAACACTCCACTGATGGCACACATTAACTTCAGTTTTCCCCTCATGAGGAGTGCACTTGGAGACTGAGTTGTTCACAGAAAGTCTGCAATAGAAAACTTAAAGACGGGGTTAAATGGGGTCTGATTAACATTAAGGCAAATGACATGAATACATTCAATCCACTGTTTTTGTAGTTTGACAAATACAATTGTTCAATCTCGGGGTGTTGGCCTCCGCTGCTGTATTTGCCCCATATGTATCCGAGTGGCTTACAACGACACTGCAACAAGAAAAATCCTCTGTTGCCCGAAACCAATTTACTAATTTACCCAAATTATTAAAGACAGTATGTAACTGCCAACAAGCACACATATTAATCTTAGTATTTAGAATGTCATGGACAACTAATATTGTTGTTGTATGGTTTAAGAAGCTTAAGGAAAGACATGAATCTGCAGATGGGTTAGCATCTTTTCATGAAATGAATGGGCAATAAATCCAGTGTGGAATATGTTTTCTACTGAAATCTGGGGTGTGCTTGAATAAAGTAAAAAAGGCAGTAAACTATCTCAGTAATGTAACTATTATGTAGTAACGTAACTATAAGCTACTGGTCATAACAAACCAAAAAGATCTGCAACAACAAACCACTGTGTGTTTTTAATTAAGTAAGCTTCCGTTGTATTGCTTAAGATTTCAAGTTGTCATTTTCAAGAGAGAAATTGCTTCAAAAGTTCCATAGACTTTCTTTTATGTGGCAATAATTGAAAATGTTTGCTTGGACTTCAGTGTCAGATTTACTGCTTTGATGCGACCGAAATGATGTACTTATTAATAAATCCAAAGCCAGTTTGTCGCTTCCGTGTAAGAAGTATATCTGGGGTCACACAAAGGTCTATCTGAAACATCTCTTTGATGTGCTTTGAGAAGCATACCTGCATACTGAGGAAGCACTCTGTAAGGCTTGAGCTGATCAGCCTGATTTCCCTCCACGTCTCCTACAGACCTCAAAGAACTGTGCCAGGCCTCAGCGATTTCACACACTCAGAGAATCTGTGTGCTATACAGCGAGTATCAAGTTCCCCAAAAACGTCCAGATGTATCTGTGTTGTTAGTTTCTCGCTGCAATTGTGTGTTATCATTACAGAGTGTGTGGTGGAGTCTGAAGGGTCAAGGTCTTGAGTTTGGAAAGAGAACAAAAAGCACCACAGGAAATCTGACCTTCAAATAAATAAAATGGCTTTTTTTTTTTTAAATCTTACAAAATAAAACCTGCTGTTAAAATGATTATACTCGCTGCTACAGCAACCGGATTCTGTTTTCGTGCCAAAAACCTGCGGTCTTTCTTTCAGGTGCTGGGGAAACTAAAGGAGCACTATATTATGATTTCACAGTAGAGCTGAGTGAGCCTCACCAGACTTTAAAGGGTCTGTTCACCCAAATACCTAGCCATATTTTCTGACTTCTGTCTATTGATATCTAGCCATAAATATCATTTGGGGTTGCACCCACTGATGGTAATTGAAGGTTATTTATGCTACTGCCAGCATTGAAATATTACATTACTACTTTCAACCACAAAATATAGACACAATTCTTTGGACTATCCAGTAAATGGATGGATGTTTATGTGTTCGAATGTGTACTTTATGTGTATTTCATGCCATACAAACACATTTACATTCACCTGCATTGCATTAGGGTAGAGGCAGATATTTCCAGAAAATATATCTGAGAAACACAAGTGAATAAAACTCTCTACACAGCTGTAAGCTCTAGACAAAAACTGAAAAAATATTTCAATGGACATGTGTGTGTGCACAGCATTACAAACCCCCAAATCCTCTAACATGTTGCCCATTACACCTCAACTGTGAGGTGAGTGAGAGGGCCGGGCGAGCTGGGAATAACTAAAACAGTGGGTGCTGAGGTTTCAAAGTTGTCACATGCATGGATATAAAACATGTCTTTATGCTCTAGTTGAGGATTTCATGGTTGCTGGTGGTATGCGGAGGAAGATGATTGCTTCCAGACACCAGTACGAGAGAGAGGGTGGGAGGGTGGGGGGGGGGGGGAGGACACCCTCAAAGAGCGGGGAGTGGTAGGAGTCTTATGTTAGGAGGAGGACGTGGGTCTGGAAGGCCTTTTGGGATTCAACTCAGAAAGGAAGAGTGATATGGTCGACTTTTAAAACAGGAGATTTTTTTTAATATCTAAGAATTAATCAAAATGATTGATCGGGAAACATTGTTTAACCAAGAGGTGACAGAAAATAGATTACACAAACCTTCGCCACTATAATCTTATTGGAAAATAACAATAACCTGATATTGCAGGTTTAAGAGAGGACTTGTTCAGGCTCTTTGTATTTATTGTTTGTTTTTGAAAATACAGTATGCTTGTTCCTCAGGGTAATCTGTAAGAGCATGTCAAATCATTCCTCCTTTCACTCTTCTTTAACTGATATTGAGGTTGCGTGCTCGGCTCCACAATAACTATGACCTCACCCTCATAGCTACTTCTCTACGTGTGACCTTTGCCCTGTGAGTGTCTGGTTTAACTAGTGTACAATGGTACAGAATCCTGCTGTGCTTCGAGAGGAGTGTCATTCTTAACGCCATGCTTTCATCTGTATAGGAATCCACAATTTGCTGCATCAGTTCCCATGTTTAAATGTGTCAGTTGAGCAACGCACACATGTAGTGCATTAAATATGATTTGCATGAAAACACTTGTGAGGGTGTCATGCAAAATACAGGAATCTTGAAAAACATGTTGGACAGTGATGAAAGCTTCAATAGTAGAATTCCCTCAGCATAAAACCTTACACAACTATTTCAACGCTGTGTCCGACCATCTTAAACCTGACTGATGTTAATGTGAAGCTCCCTACATAAACACAAATCCAGCCTGCGGTGTTTAGTTCACACTAGTGGAAATGAAACATAACTCTTGCCCAAGAATAAACCGAGTGGTGATTGGTGTGATGTCCTATATGCAGCCTCTGGGAAACCTTCTGCTGTGTTTGTGCTCGTGTCTCAGCAGTAACTGTTAGCACGGTCCCTGAGAGGGAGCCTGGGAGATGGCCAGAAGTGTAAACATACCTCCCTCCACCTGTTGGCCTTCCAGCTGGGGCATCCCTGCGCCCGACAGGCCTTCTCTGTCCGCGGCCGAGGAAGATGACCGCAGTGTTCCTCCTCTATTTTGGTTTGGTTCTGATAAACACAGGCTATCTCCCGCTGCTTGGTCCCCCGACCGCAACTCACTGAACACTGGAGAGGGAAGTGGAGAGAGGGGGGAAGGGTGGAGAAAAAGGGGCATATTAGAACAGTGCTGTTGAAGATGAAAGATCTCGATCTCTTCTACGTCAACATTCATTCAAACAAAACGTTTTTCTAGGTACTTATGGACCATTTAGACCCTTGACAAAGTAGCACTTGCTGCCCCCAACAGCTTCCTTGTTGCATGTCATGGCCAAGTGAACTCACTGCAAACAAATTTAACTGAGCAACTTAAATGGATTTCACCAAAAGCTTTTGTCAAACACTCAAACGACATTGGAATGCAGCCAGCTATTTAACCTGTAAACAGAGGAATTACTTTTAGGGCTGCTGTGAAAGGCAGAGGCTGAGGCAGGAGGAAGAAAAGATGGAGAGTAAATGCATGCACACGGAGAGACAGTCATCTGGTACGAATAAGGAACCCAGAAATACTAAAGGAAAGCTAGAAAGCAAACAAGAAGGAGAAAAAACACGTTGAATAAAATCCAGACACGCTGACAGCTCTGAAAAAGGCCTTCGCCTGAGATCGCAGATGGTAATATATTCTCGAGTCTTCGGTCCTCATGAGGCCAGACAGCAATTAGGGTGCCCGCTATTTCTGCTTGACGAGTGAGCGCCCCTATACAAAGCCACTCCAAAAATGGAGTGCTGGAATCGAATACACAAGACAAGTAGAGTTGCATTTTGTCTTAGCATATTTTCCAGTCCAGATAATAAACATAATATTGCATTGTCCTCTAATTATGATCTCAGAATGTTGCATAACACATTACACACATTTCTTTCTTCAGTGTGCTCATAGTGCTGATCATACTACAGATGATGGAACATAGAAACCTAAAAGTACTTGGATTTCTATCTTTTTTCAACTTCAGTTTCTGGGAGATAACATTAATTTTCCCTGTTTAAAAAAACTTTACTGATGATGAAGTTTTTATTTGAACTTTTTAAACAAAGCCAACCCCAGCCTTTTATTTGTAAGTGTGTGGTGGGCAGTGGTTGACACTGCACACACATGCATCATGCACATTGTAATTACCGAGGCATTTTAAACACAGGCCCCTGGCTCAGCTGACGGAGAACATCAAAGCCGAGGGCCGGAGCTGACGGACTTCTCCTGAGCATGGCAGATTCGCATACACTCACTCACAATGATAACACAACTCCCTCTACCTCAGACAAGAGCAGAGACAGGCAAACATGTTGGAGGGGGGATGAGGCGGAGGGATAGCCCCTCCTTACTGCTGTAAAAGCAGGAGGAGAAAAAAAGAGAAAGAAAAAAAAGGAGGAAGAAAGGAAATCGCAGCCATACGGGCTGTGCTCCCCCAGCTGAACTGTATCTGCATTTGAACGGTGGGAGAAAAGACGCTATATGGCGATGTGCTCCTCCCTCCACCCTGCCAACCTCATCTGTCAGCCATTAGTTAATCAGGGCTGGTCGCACAGAGCAGAGAGCTGGCACCGCTCGTGGGACCAGAGGACAGCTTCACCTCTGAGAGCAAGAAGAGGGCAAGGACTCGGAGACCTCTGCTTCACCGAGGTACAGCTGGGCTGCTTCACTCAGCAGCAGCCACTCAGGTAGGACTATTCCACTTATCACTCTCTCAGCCGCTACAAGTGTGACAAGTTACCGTTTAGCTGCTTTATTGTCTTTGCTTAAAAAATAGTGGTGCCTGTGTTTGGAGAATGTCTAATTTAAAATGGATGACTTCATGTCCTTTGAAGGTTAGTGCCTGCTTATATAAAAGCATACTATGTATCATAATAGTATTTTGGGCATGTACTTAATCTGAATTATATGTCATAATCAGTTTACTATACTGTACCTTATATTCAGTTTCAACAAGTTGTGTTAGTGCTATTCTAAAGTATGTATCTACTGTTTTATTCTCTGTCTCTGTTGCTGTAATGTGAGTGTTTTGAATATATGGAAATATTCTTATTTTAACATGAAGGAAATCTCCTTGACTAAAACATAAATCAACTGGTCCCATGGGAAATAATCACTCTTGCTGTACGACAGATTTGCCCGCCCACGTTGTCCCAGCAATTAATTTCACATGATTAGGCAGGTTAGATCTACCATAATCCTGTGAGGTTCACCTAAGCCTAATGAGGATTACCGTACTCTAAAAAAAGGGATGACTCAACCGCTTTTGAGAAAGGAGTTTCTTCCAAGCAGAACAGAAAGTCTGCAGCGATAGACATAATTGATATGTAAATCCAAATGTAATGAACACACTGCTCTAAATGACTCTACTTAGTGGCTTTCTTGATTTGATAGTTTCACAGTTCTGAGACAAATCACATAAGTGACTGCTAAACCCGACCCAGTTCATTTATCCCTATTCTAAAACCCTGAAAAACTGGATATTAAAAAACATAATTTCGTACAGACAGATTTATTTTAAAAAAACGAATGTTCAGCCTTATATCAGATGCTTTCCTTTGTCTAGGACTGGCAGGCATCAACCTCAAGATGACCCCGCCCACTGCATTACTGAGAACAGGTAAGCCAATGGGACACATGGAAACTGTAAGGCATTTAAGAGGAACTCCACTGGGGTTTAAATATCTGTCACTCAGCCAATGTGGCTATCAAAGCAGCTAATACTGAACAGTACCTCCCACAGAGAAGGTGGATTCCACAAAACCAACAAAGATCAAGACGGATTTGTTAAATTGCATTTATTTGCTCACTTATCACTCTGGCCTTAAGCACTGCATGAAAACAAGTATTACTGTGAAAACTATAATTACAATACACAAGTTTTTTTGTTTGGTCGTAAAAGCAGAACAGTGTGTTTTGAAAACAATGGTTTATTGGGCCAATAAATAAAAAAGACCTCGTAAAATTATAATGAGAGGCTTGGCAAATTTAGCTGGGTCAGTGATAAAGATATCTGTATTTGATTATTGTTTGACATGCTGGTTTATTATATATGTTGCTACACATTGAAGGAAAATGTATAAAAAAAATGTAATAATCTAATGGGAGTACAGCCCAGTTAGTGATATATACCATGAAGGCATAGAATGAATGCTCTATAAAGTATTAAGGACATTATGTTAAAAGGCAACACGGACCACAAAAGAGTTTGTTAAATATGTGTTCAATATTTAGTGATTCTAAGTGAGACCATATCTTATAATGTGAGAGCCAAGGTCAAATTCCAATCACATTGCAGCAGGCTCGCAATGCAAGAGGATGGTAATACCAAGCATATGCTAACTGCAGTTACATAGACTTTTCAAAGGAGCTCAGTGTCGACCCGGAGCAAGAACAAACTTGCAAGTGTAGACCGTGAAGGGAATTATACCCTGTGCTACAAGTGTGTCAAGGCTGTAAGCTAACCACACTATTTAGTCAACCATGCTCCAGCTGAATGTTACATATCTGAACAAAAAATCATGCAAAGAGCAGGACGTAATAGTTAGGAACTGAATGCACTCTAAGATAGTGCCATGTCTTTTGTTATAGCTTAATCAGTATCAGCATGTCCTCTGGTGCATAGATTACATTTCAAATCAGAAACAAAGAAGGGAGGAAAATAAAGACGAAGAAGATTCAGGAGGCTTTTCTGCTTATGGTTTTGTTTTGCAGGAAGGTTTCAAAGACAGAAGTCAAAACAACACATGTTGTCAACATGGGAACAGCTGGTAAGAGCGGCTTCATGGGGCGGAGGAATGTCAAGAGTTATAGATATTTTATCCATCAGGACAAAATAGCCAGACTTGTTTGAAACTACGCACAGGAGCAGTGTGAAATTGAAATGATGCAACTCACCTCACGCTAACCATTACTAACTTTAACCATGACCAATCTCACAACATGCTTTGAACTAAAAAACCACATGATGTTTGTTTTTTTAAATACATGCCAATATACCCCCATGGAAATAAATGTGTATTCTGCTAACAGTAAAGTAATGAATTTCAGATGCCCAGTATTGGAGTGTCAATCAGACAGTCAGCTGCAGCGCTCTTACGATTGGCTAAAACTCAACAGTATATTCTGCACAGAGTATGACTTTGCCATATTTAAAGAGTTAAATAAACAGCCAGTTGAGTAGGCATGTACAGTTTCCTCAACATAGTTTCCTTTTTAAGTCAACACCACTCAGAAAAGATACACCAATAAACCATAAGTAAAAACCAAATGACAAAACAGCCCAGTTTCTCCGTTTGTCTAAACATTACTCTGAGAGCTTTTTCCATTACCGTGTTGAACTGAAACATCCAGCACTGCTCTCTACCCAGGTTTAAAGCGATGACTGACTATAGAAAATACAGAAAAAAGCTAATTCTTGATGACAGAATTGGAAAAATACAGCAGTGCAGCCCTAAACGTATAAAGCAGTGACCTTTGACACACAACATTCAAGTCTAAGTCCTTCTTCCTGCGAAACATAACACAGCTGCTTTTCCAATCTGTCATAGCAACCAGCTTGTCACAGCTTGCATACAGGGAAGTATGGACCATTTCCAAGAAGTGAATGATCATTGCTTTGCATTCACATTTACAGGGGAAAAGAAGATAACATATAGAGTAAGTGATGGAACACAAAGACAATTACAACTACATCTACACCTAGTATGCAAGTGTAGTTGTAGGGAGCTTTTGGGGAATTGAAGTAAATATTTCAGTGTTTTCCAAAATTGCGATTGCTTTTAATACTTGACTTTATTTATGTTTTTCAACTGTCTGAACAATATACAACAATTTTCCTTACGCAAATAATGAATCGATTAATCAGGGAAATAATTGGAATACCCAAGGGTGGACTGAAGCTTGAATGATGGTGCAAAGTACAGATCAGAAACTCAAATAGTACAAAACAAGTAAAGCAAATTCTCCTGTCCTCTGTGGTAAAGCTAAAACATCACATAGTCATGTATGTTGAGGTTGAAACAGAGGATTATCTCCCCGTTAGTGAGTTTGAACACCCAATCTGTCACTGTCTCACCACTAAGAGGGCTTCCTGACAGAGCTGTCGAGTCCCACTAACTCCATTTCACTCCATCAGCTCGATAGCATCGACAGGCCCAAACAGGACCCGGCCCCCGTCGAGTCTGACGTTAAGAGAAGAATATACATCTAAGTGGAGTCTGAGAAGCGACTCCTAGAGACTTAAAACCACTTTATAATACTTGACCGACAACTTGAGGAAAAGCAGGCGCACTCTACCTGTGTCAAAGTGAGGCCATGCTCCTCATCATCATCATCATCAGTCTGGGGTAGACCAACCTAAATGCTTCCAGACTTTCACGCCCTGTCTCCTCTCATTTCTTCTTACTGCATCTGCTCCCCAAAAAAATAACATCTACATCATAGCTCCTCTCCTAATTTCTTCTGCACAAACTCATTTTGGTTCCAGGTCATCTCTTATTCTTTTCCAGATGGGGTTTTAATTTGACTACAGAGAGAGCATGAATATAATCTTATAACTGCTCATTAAGCTACAATAAAAATGTATGGGCTTTTAAGCAAGTGCTGACAAACATAATGTATTTTACAGTGGGTAATGTGTTAGACTTATCTGCATGTTTTTAGACTGCTGACCCCAAAAGAGTGTAGCATTGCTAATGTGAAAGCCATGCTGTGGTCCAAATATTTATAATCTTCAGATAACATCTCAGAGCATCTGGTTTCTGCCTCCCAAGCGCTTGACTTTTAACCAGCAAATCATCAACTGAACTATTTTAGCTTTCTCTCAAAGGCAGAATTGAAACATTAACTCCCAGTATAAATTAAATCCATGACAAGAAGCATGCTGGTGATGACAAGGGCGGGGGGTGGGGGGGGGGGTCTTTCAACACGGCTTCAATTGCTCACTCTCGACTGGCATATGTGCAGGATCAGGAAACACAAGCCCAATGATGTCACGACCACCTGACCCAAGGGTGACAGGTTTGGAACGTGTTCTTGTCCGCTGCCCTCAGGCCAAAGTCAAGTATGTCAATGTTGTGCATGTGGATTTCATTTGAAGCAGCATGATTAGTTCACAGACGCTCAACTGCGATCCCCCTCCATGGGAAACCCACCCCGGACAGGAAACGGTATGTTTTTGTTAGCAACAAACAGGCATAAATTACTAAAATTGTGCCTTGGTTGCCAATTGATCACACACAGCAGTATTGTTGCTGTTTGACATCGACGTGTTTTTAAGGTAATTACCATTAGTTAATGATATTTACATTCCTGACAGTTTGTGTTGAAATGTGTCTGCCATCATATGTTTTTGCAATAAATGTGAGAATTGTTTTGTGTCTATTCTTCTTCATATATGAAAAATAAGCTTTATTTACTTGTTTTTTAAGCTGTCTCTGCAAGATTGGAGACGATTAAAGGTCCAAAGGGCAATGTGGTAGATTATTTAGAATTGTTTTAATATTTTAAATAAAGTAATTACTTATTTGCATTTGAAATAATAATTTGGGGACAATTTTGATTTTCTCAACATTTAATATTAGTCTTTATGATTAAATGAGTATTAGGAAAGCAATGGGCATTTGATTTGTGAATATTCTAAGGATGGTGGTATATAATTATTAATAAACCATTTCCATGGTTACAAGTATTTAAGTTTATTTGAATAAAGATCTTGGCTGAAACGCATTACAAGCAATGGTGTCTGTTGGGTGGGAGATGTTTTAGATACTTTCCTACTTTGAACTTAATAAAATGATATAGAATCCTTTGTGTTTTCATGTGTGAGATTTAGGAATATATTTGATAGAAAATTGAAAAAATGAAGGATAAAGCATTAATAATTTTTATTGAGCTACTGCTGGTGTGATACTACTGTTGCAAAAGTGTTATTATTTAGCATGGAGAGATAATATGGAGATACTACCAACAGAAGAGGCCATTACATACTGTAAGGTAAGAAACTCTCTGAAGACATGTTTATGTAAAACAAGCCCCCAGACCTTTTTATCATCATCTGGTCTCTCAAAGTTGACTACCGGTAGTTTCCCAACATTTGCCATTTAGACAATGTTACATTTGATTTGTAATTATTTAAAATGTTTAAAGCTGATTTGAGATCTGATGTTAGTGGCTGATTTTAGTCGAATGATTTAGTTTAATCTCATGTAAACTTTACTGTTGCTTTATTTAGAGCTGTATTATGACTGTATGCTTCAGTGTAGCTAGTTCATTTGAGGCTCCTTATTGTAGAATAAAGTGATATGGACCTATTTTGAGTTGCATCTTACAGTAAAGTATTAACTTGACTTATTCCATGATTTGACTATTGAGCTCCACATTACTTCTAACACATCAAAAAGTGTGTGTTTTACTTCAAAGAAGGACCTCATTACAATACCAAATATAACTCAATCAGCAGTTTTCTGTAAATACTGGCTTTTCAGGGCTTGCCTTTGGTTTTCTAAACAACCCTTGCCAGCATGCATTAATACCAATTATTGTTGTAGTAAAAGTTATACTCTGTCGGGGTCCTGCCAAATGCATTACAAAGAGCTCTATTAATGCAATTGTAAACAGATGTGCCACCCAACGCCAAAGTTGGAGCTGGGCTGTATATGTTTTCTCCAGAGGCATTACTAAATAAAACGCATTAAAGGAAAAGGCCTGTGGGGTTTATTTAATTAAATTATGCAGAAGTATGTAAAGTACCACAGATACTATAGAGACAAATTCAAAGTGTGCCCCGAAAGACAGAATTACATATTGGGAGCCAATCAGAATAAAGTCAATTGAAGTTAAAATACCAAAAGACCACATAATCACCTACAAGTCAAGTCTTTTATAAGAGCTGTTTATATCTAACCTACACACTATACACTGTATAAAACCTGCTGCATGTACAGTATGGCGTGCCCATGGGTTACTGGAGCACTCTAGTGTACTTTGAAACTACTGTATGTGCAGTTACTCCTGCTGTGTCAACAACTGTTTCCCTGTTAAAGCAATAAACTATATTCCAAGTGTTACTACTTTGTGTTGAACTGTGTCTTATTTTGCTTTCCTAACTTGTGAGGCTATTCCCCAGAGCGACGTCTATAGGATTGATATGTGTTCATAACCGAGCGTATATTGAACTCTTCCTTTAGGTGCAGGCTGAAGTTGTTAAAAGGCGCAGTGCTGTATTTTGTTTGCCAGCAAAATGTTGCATTGAGAAACAACACAAATGTCACAGTTATGTTTCTTTAATAATCTTTACAATGGGAAAAGCTAATTCAACATGTTTATGTATTTTGCATGTGAATGAAATAAATAGCAAAAAGAACAACAACCAACCAAAATATGCAACAAAAAAAAGTAGAGTTGCCCCCTTGAGTTCGGCAACGTTGCACCACAGGGTAGAAAAATAAGTGGGAGGGAACCTGCCATGGCTGAGGAGTCTTGGTTGTAGTGGAAGTCTTGGTTGAAATTGACAGCGAGGAATACAAAAGCACAAAAAAGGAGACGGCACACATCCTCACTGAGAGGACGCCGACATGAA
The DNA here is from genome assembly GCF_000735185.1 of Notothenia coriiceps. Classification (NCBI taxonomy): domain Eukaryota; kingdom Metazoa; phylum Chordata; class Actinopteri; order Perciformes; family Nototheniidae; genus Notothenia; species Notothenia coriiceps. The sequence continues at coordinate 38,484 of NW_011350103.1, forward strand.
TACAGACCCCACTGCAACACTTCACCTGAAATATGTGTCATGATAATTGCCTTAACCCAGGTATAATTCAGGGTGCTTATTGTCACATTTGAAAACTGGTCACAAATTGGGTGCCTGAAGCTGCAAAGTGTCAGAGTTTAGGAGTTTTAAAAGTGCTCAGACTATATATGGCAAAAGTACTGCTGCTGCATTAAGTGTAAGATTTACATTTACTGGGATAAGTAGCCACAGAGCTCTTGAACTCTGATTTGACCTTAAAATGTAACTTCATACCCTGTGGAAATAGCAGTATCTTAACAGCCCCTGTGCCTAAATTGAAGTCATGGTGTACTGACACACCCTGAAGTACACTTCTACATCACTACAGCAAGCTGAAGGGTTAATCCACTGAGTTTAGTCAAACCAAAGATGTTCAGCTGGTGTTGTGTTGCTTGAAAGCTTCTTTTGGCAATATTATTGGCATAAAATCTGTTCTTCACGCTTTTTATAAGAGGACTAGCCTGAGGGATTCAGCTGTTTATGACGTTGTGATGCTGTAAACTGCCAAGGATTAATAGTTTCCATCAGCTAGCCTGACCCAGTAGCAACATATTTTATATACAGATGGAAAACAAAGCTGTTGGTAGATTCTGAATGTGTACGTGACTAAACTAGCCTATATTATTGCTCTTGAACTGGCATCAGGTAACACAGTGCACACACTGATGGTACTCTCTTTGCATACTGTGAAAGGCTCCAATCAGTAGTGTTCAGGTGACATGTGTGTATAATGACAAATAATAAATTGGAACAAGACATTAAAGCTGCAACAATTAATAATCTATTGTAAACAAATAAATACGTTTCATTTGAAAAAAAAATTCCTTCAGAAATACAAAAACTGGCCAAAGGAAGAAAAAAAAGAGACAGCACCAAATGACTCTGACTTTTTAAGGAGGAGGTATTTGTGTGCTTGCTTTATGGACAGCGATGAAGGCTGAAACAGAACGGCTCAATGATAACCCAACGATTTACTGCACGGACAGTTTTATTTTCAAAAACGCTGCACTGATGCTGCCGACCATTCACAGAATAAATACAAATTATTCTAAACCTGGAAATATGATAACACTATCTTCATGATACCGATTATGCACCATTATATCATGTATTTAGCACCTTATGAATATGAGTATAAATTGCATTTCAATGTTTTGTTCATGCTGCTGTTTGCAGCTGGATCAAACCTCAGACTGACTTCCTGTCCCAGAAATCACATTAGGATAAACACATACTATAAAATAATGTATTATGAAAACCTATTGGTTTGTGAAAAGATTCTTCTTTTTTATATTATGTAGAAACTGGATGAAGAAATATGTCTGAATGGTACAGTATAGTTACGGTTACTGTTTTCCTATATGATAAAGACTGCATCATATCATGTAAAATATACTTAATTAAAACTTAAAATAACAATTAATGCTTTCCTATAATGCTTGTTTTTCAATAATTCAGCATTTTAAGGCCATTTTTATTTACGATATGTTTAAAGATGTATTTATATATTTTGTGCGATAGTTTTAGTGGGACACTGAAGTAGTTTATCCTGAAAGACATTGAGCCATACTAAATTGCTTTTCAACATAAGTAAAAAAACACATTATTAAAAACACAAATGAAACACGGATTGAAAATATATTCCTCTGTACAAACTGTATTTACTCATAGAGAGATACGAGAGGTCTGACCAAGAGCACCATCAAAAATATTAAATAGAATATTCAGTAACGAAAACTAGCTACTTGAAAAATAAATCATACTGTACATAGATACACATACAACATACAACAACAGTCCTTTGTTGCTGTTCAATAAAGGTCATAATATTAACTCTTATACACAAATATACACTTGTGTACTTCTGATACAGGGTGAAGACAGCAATAACCACAAAGAACATTTACTTCACGCCTCATATATGAAATAAATATTTTCCAAAGTCATGCCTCTGCAAATATATGGCATTGTTGGACAACACTGTCCTGATTTATAGGTCTTAATTTGGAGTCTCTGCTTAAAATGGGACCCATGTGTTTTGAATGATCCCTTAAGTGGAGCAGCGTTGTGTTTTTGTGCTTTTCTTTCTGGATTCTAATCAGCACCATGCGACTGCAAGCTCTGGGTGGGCTGGAGCCAGCTAGCCTACAGTTGCGCTATATACCCAGCGCTCACTGCAGCGTCTCCGACAGTTTTAGGCTAAAAACACACTCAGTACACATCGTCTGAAGTCATTTTAGCACACACCATGTCTACTCACAGTGACGCACCCTCAGTGAGGAAGATAAGTGTTGGAGGAAAACGAGTGAGTACTATCGTACCGGCTTCCAGGGTCGGCGGTGCCAGGAGGCGGAGCCTGGGCAGGGCTGCAGGCTGCACTGCTCCATGTCGGGGGGCTTGTCCAGGATGTCACAGTTGTAGTCGTTGAGCCTCTGGCCGCTGGGCCTCTGACAAACCACCAGGCGAGTCCTCCGTCCTCCACCGCAGGTCTGAGTGCACTGAAGTAAGCAAACAAAAGACATTTATTAATGCATTTATTTTAGCGGAAAGTACATAATTCAACATTGTCTCTGGTTAAACACTAGCATTTGTTGTGATGTATTACATTCACACTAACTCAATAACAGAAGGGGACAATGTCAGTGTGTTACTATGGTGCTACCAATGCTTTTCGTCTCTATTTTCTACAAAAATGAGTCTCTAACTACTACCATATCATATAATTGAATGATAGTGTCATAATCTATGTCGTAATGTATGTATCTCTTCAATGGAGAATTTCTTAACTGACAATTAGGATAAAACACAAAAGATGTATATTTATTGAAGTTCAAAATGAATGTCAATGAAACTCTAAGTATCATCTCACCTCTCCCCATACTCCGTAGTTCCACAGCGGACAGGGTCCAGAGTCGCAGCTCTTGGACTCGGCAGGTTTGACCCTCTCATCGCAGTAACTGCTGCTGCGTCCATCAGCGTCCTGACAGACCACCACTCGCCTCTGGAAGCCCCCTGCACAGGTACTCGAACACTGCGGAGCAAACAGGGTGTCAATGAGGAAACACACATAGGTCAACAGAAACTGTGTTCATAAAAGGCCTTTATTTTATTTTTTTTAATTCTTTATTTATTTGGGGTCACATTATAGTACAAGTACAATTTTTCAAATCATATATTTTTAGAGACCCGAAAGTGACAAATGAAATAGCAAACAAAATTAGTCAAAGTAAAATAAAAAGGCCTTTATTTTAAACTCAACCTGTCTCACTTTTTCTGGAGCTTTTGACTGCAGCCCTCAGTTTCCCAGCAGTTTCTAATATATGACCACTTGTTATCATGTATGTTAAGTTTGTTGTACAAAGTCACAACTTCTATTGTTTAAAGAAGGCAATGTGATAAGGTTGAAAGCTACCCATAATGTGAATACTGTAGTTAAAGAACTCCATCTTCTAACATCTTATAGCTTAGTCAAGGAGTTACAGAATCCAGTGATTGAAACCAAAAACAAAGCAGGCACACATATTGAATGTAATATGTAAACAGGAAAAAACACAATAAACATCCAACCTCTTATGTTGAATTAACCTGAGTATAACCCAGACTAAACGCTGTTCAAAATGATCTCCTAATGATTGAAAACATCAGTCCATGAAGGACAATCTCAAAGACTGAACAACTCAGCCTTGAACAGAGCAGTAGGTACACTCTGCATCCAATTAAAATGACACATCCCCACTGTGAATGGGAGTGAGCACATTCAACGCTCTCTAAATGTGAGGGAGGACAGCACAGAGTGAGCCTGAACAGCACTGCTTCCACTCAGCTTTAGAGAGTGAGACTGAACAGTGCTGGGATGAATGCCTCTGCTGGGGAGGATTTGGAGAGAAGAACAATGTTGTTCTCATGGCTTTCGAAAAATACCCCCCCCAAAAAATCCTCTATCTCCTTCCAACAGGCACAAAGTTCATCTCTAAAATAAAGTTTCACCGTGAAATAACCAGGGGGAGTAACAGCCATTTGTTAACTAACTTGTGCTTATTAGGTAAAGAGTGAATTTAGCGCCAACTTTAAAAATGTAAACTATGCTCTTTTAAAGCCAAGAAGAGTTCTTAGCTCTAGTGTTTCGATAATGGTCTGGTCTGGGTTCACAAGTGCAATTTCATGGCAAAAATGATGCCAAATTGCACCATGCAGGAAAAAACAACTCAACCCCAACCGCACAAATGCCCCTATTTTGGCATTAGCAGTTTCAGTTCAGAGGTAACAATGCCTGACTCGGTTAAAAGGTGAATCAAAATAACTGAGCCTGACAAAAAGAACATAGTGCCTGGCACTATATGTTCAAGGCCAAGGACATTAAGATAATTAGGCGGCTAAACTGCCAAACCATTTGGGTTTGTTCGTGCTTAATCCATTTGAGTCTCTACCTTGGAGGTAATTTCGATTTTTTCATGAAAACACAGAAATAGGCTCCTAGGTGTCTATACAAACACACCATATAAATTCACTCTGCAGTGCCTAGTATGAGTTGCAACCTGTCCCTTGCTGCTGTTTGTAAAGTCCTTTACCATGTATGGCCCTCTGCCCTGGGAAATGAAAACATCTGCTACCTTCAAGTGAGTGTGTTCACAAGAATGTGTTTACAGACAGACACACTCAATCCTTCATGACAACACCTCACATACTATGAACCGTCAAACATAAAAAAACATTTAAAAAAAAGTACTAGCTGTCTTATGAAAGTCAAAGGCCAATACGGAATATTTACAAGGCTCCATGTGATGATCTGAAGTGGTTTCCTGCACTTGACGAGCAAATAATGCAAATTCTGACTGCTATTTCTCAAAAAAAGATTCTACTTAAAGACAAAACACTTCTGCACAGCCCCATTTCCCCAAAGATCACATGCTGAACATACTGCGCCCCAGGGTCCGGTCCTCCACTGGTTGTCGGCTGAGGGCACGTTCCAGCTGCTGTGCCCGGGGTGGCGTCCTGGGTCCTGGGGATATCCGTATGGCTGGTCGTTGATGCGCTGGCGGTTGTAGGGGGGGGGGCAAGGTGCACCGGTACACTCTTGTTCTGTTGCAGGTTTCTCATCGGGGTCACAGAAAGACTGGTCCACAGGTTGGTGGTAGTTAGAGCAGACCACCTGCCTTGTGGTTCTTCCAGCGCCACAGGTCACTGAACACTGGGGAGAGGGAGGCAAGGTGTTAAAATCTTAGGTGAGGGAGGGGGGAACTACATTTTACAAGCAAAGAACATTTGAAACAATTGAGTCATGTCATTTAATCTTGAATGAAATTAAATAATTAATAATCCTCGAATTCCGATAAATTGCATGCTAGATATCGCATAAAGTTAGAAGTCACAATGAAAGAATATACCAAATGTGATGGTCTGCATTACTATGAGTACTGTGTACTAAACTGAGGTGATTTGAGTACTTGTAGCAGACTGCCTGCCAAGTATTGATTCATAATGTCTAGCCCAATACGTCTGTAACTGTGGAAACATCAGGAGTAAAGATCTACTAAATATGACATGCATTTAAGCAACTTAAGACTTTATCCTGTGGGCTTTGACATTTAAAGGACTTCATTTCACATAAACACATGATTAAAAGATCATGAAAATAATCTGTAAACAATCCCAGCCCTGTTGTTTTAGTGACATCATCCAGAGTTTTGGCTCTCTTGCCAGGCTGGCATTCACAAATCAATAGAAAACTGTCCAAGATCCCAGCGGTACCAAATGCCCATTAAGTTTCAGCGTGATTTGAACATTGTGGGAGTGATTAGTGAAAGTCTCTGGAGTGGAACACATACGCATTGATTGGACACAGTGTTGCATAGTTTACTCACAGCAGACCACTCCCCGGCACGCCATTGGCCACAGGGGCTGAAGCAGGCGGAGGACTCGGGGGGCCGGGGCAGGTGGGCGCAGTTGGACTCGTCGGCGACTCCTCCCTGGGCATCTCTGCAGCTGACGTAACGCGCACGCTTCCCCTTGCCGCAGGACACAGAGCACTGGAGACAAGCACATACAAGCAGAGATAAATATTTGTAGTGTGGAAATAAAAATACGTTTGTATGATGTAGTTTTAAAGTGATTCTATCAGCTTTATTCTACTTTCAAATGTATCATGAGGTAACACAGTGACCGCAAATGAACTGCTTTGAAGTGCCATGTACTATGAATACAATATATATCATGTATGTATGGGTATTTAGTACCTGTAGTAGACATATAATTACACATATTGTTTTGTATATACTGTAAAGCGACATTGATAAGCCATAATTATGTTACCAAAAGGCCGCTTAAAGCACACAATACTGTATAAAGAAATAACAAAATCCAAAAAGAAAATCTCAGCATTCCTTATTATTTTATTCATAAGTTTGCGTGCATTAAAAATACTTTTGGTCCTTTTGTGCCATCGGAGTGTGAAGACTTTAATTTGCGTATAATTCAAGTATCATTCGAGTTTCAGGATGATTACTTTTAATACTTGGCTTGTTTGTAGAGGAAAGGGTCTTAGAATTCAACAATACTTCATGACATGGATTTATGTTGTAAGAAATCCATTATTAAGAATCCATTACATTTTCTTTCATGAAAGTTATATTTTAGGGATTCTTTACCCAGTGTCACAAATAAATGCTTCTGAGAATTTCTTAACTGTTGCTTGTGTCCTGAAATGACTCCCTGACGAACTTTCACTTGCTTACAATATATCTTTATCGCTTCCATCTCAAAGGGACATGGCAGTAAACATTTCAGAAGAGATGAATACCTAATGCAATCAAATGGCTCCAGCTCAAACAGGCATGTTAATATCCCTCTCATATCAGTGACTCTCTAAAGAGGATGGCAGTTCTGCTGCCCGGGGGGGGAATGTATGCATGTGTAGGTGTGCATGTGCTGTGTGTATTATGTGTGTGTGTGTGTGTGTGTATTATGTGTGTGTGTGTAAGACCACACTGGCGCAGGCCTCTTTGACATGTGAGCTCACAGCGACTTTCAGATTGACAGACGGGGTTCAATCTTAGAAACCGTAGACTCGTGTTTAGATGAAATCTGGTTTTCATTTGCGACAAGTAACAATGCGAAGCATCAGAGAGACAGAGGGGCCTCTCAGCCCAGACAGTGGAGCCTGTGTGTGTTTGCACGTATATGTGTGTGTGTGTACATGCAGCAGGGGGTAAAACAGACAATGCCAAAGAGGATTATGATCCTGTACAGTATGTACTATCTGAAGGAATGTTGGGATATACAATAAAAGTTGAATATAACTACTTAATATTTGCAAACACACATGCAAGAGACCCATCATTGCTGAAGTGTGGTTTTCTTCAATTAAACACAGAAACATATACTGTACACACACACACACACACACACACACACACACACACACACACACACACACACACACACACACACACACACACACACACACACACACACACACACACACACACACACACACACACACACACACACACACACACACACAACGTTTTTCAGCAGTATTCTTTGTTAAAAGACAGAAGTTAGTCAGATTCCGGAGCCCAGCAGATTATTTCCATCACGCTACACGCTGAGTGCAAGCATTTGTTTACCATTCAACCAAAAATGCATGTGTATATATTCTTTGGACTGTATAAGGTAAACCCACAGACAGCTATGTTCTGCGATAGACCTAATAAACCCAATTTGTTTCCTTACCGCAGTCCAGGAGCCGTATCTCCACTGAGTCAGCAGCTGTGCGGAGTTGTCGGGGCGAGGCGTGCTTTGCACCGGAGAGGCCCACGGACACACCGGCATCTCACAATCCTAATAAAATAAACATGCAAATTAAGTCAAATTTGTATTATTTGTATGTCAAACATCACTATGTTGAAGTTACAAGTACAAATATTTCTTTACACATTTCAGAGACTCAGGTTCAGGATTTCTCCGGCTGTGCAAAAACCTTTATTGTATAATTCAATTTACAGAGCTGATGCACCCGTCTTATGCAATGCCCTAAGGTGACCCTTACTAGTGACCCTTACTAGTCTTACTAGACAGAATAGACTGGAAGGTCATCAGTTCAACACTATCTGCCTCATTTAGTGTGTCCATCACTGACTAAGAGCACTTAAACCACTCAGGTAAGGTTTGCTGCAGCCTTATGGTCTGTGTCCACCTAGATTTGGACTTTGGGGTCAAACCAGAGCAAAACATGGAACCTTTTAAAGATGCTGATGAGGTTAACCAGGTTAGGATCAATATCAAAGAGTGAAGACCAGGGGTACTTTGCAGGTGCTTGGATCTGCTTATCTCGCAGCTTTAGACCAATTTAAAGATGCTTGGCAAGCCTAAACCTGACAGTAACCGGGTGCTTAAGAAGTCGTAAGGGAGCTGGGAAAACCAATATCAATATATTGACAATATATCATATGAACTGACTGAGAATTATAACTACAGCTCTGCTCGGCTCTAAGCATTTTAGCATCTCATTGTTTTGGTTTTCCATCCCATCCCTCTACAACTGAGTGAACATGAGAGTACTTTGCAGTCAGCTAATTCCCTTTGGAGTTGCTGGAGACCAAAGGAAAGTACCATTTTTATTTAAAGCGCATATGCTAGGCTAATGTTGCTTCGTGTCTACTGGATGTTTAAAAAGAAAGTTGTTTCCTAAAGTGATAACGGGCAAAAAGTGTGTTTACAGCTTGATTCCACTACTTTAAAGTGACCCAAAGCAGAGACATATTCGATAAAAGAGTAGCCTGCTTTTTGAACACATGGTGAAAATAACTTTGAACAAATATAATGCTTGTAAAAAATCGGAGGAATCCTGTAAGCAGCTAAAGATGCTGACGTTGGTTTGGATTTTTATTTCTTAACCCTTAGAGCAAATCACTGTCTCTTGAAAAGAAAAAAGGAATTAACCATAAATGTTTGGAGAGTAGATGAGAAGTTGTTAACGTTTCTTATTTTTGTTACCTGACTGTCTCTTGGCCTTGCCGCGGCGTTGCACTCTCTGTCGTCTACCGTGTCACCATAGGTCCCAGACACACACCTAACAGCTCTCATCTGGTAGCCATGGCCACAGGTCACCGCACACTGAAAGAGAAAATCACACACATATGTACACACACACATTAGTACAAGAAGAGAAGCCCAGTCAACCGCAAGTTATCTCAAACTCTATCTAAGTATGTCAATGTTGATATCTTAGACAGGGCCTCAGTCTAGATTCAGCTCAGTAGAGCCTGGGTAAGAGTCTGACATGCATGCACACACATACACACACATGGACACACATGTTCACATACACACCCCGAGTTTCAACCCGAACCTTAACCTAATTCCTTACTTACATAGGAGGCGATCCGACCACATTCAGCTACAACACGAGAGCAGAGGAAGTGCCACAGGATAGGTTTATTTGAAGAGCAAATTATAATTACACAAGCATTAAGGAGCCGATATATTCCAGCTCTGTAAATACCACTATCTGACTTCATTCAAACACATGTGGGAGGGCATTAGATCGAGATGTATAAACTAAAGACGCCCATTCATAGATGTTGTATTCAATTTGAGCTAAACCTAGGACTAAAGCTATACAAAAACAGTTTGGATCCGAGAAATTTGAATTCATAGAAAGGGAGGTGTGTGTGTGTGTGTGTGTGTGTGTGTGTGTGTGTGTGTGTGTGTGTGCACTGTGGATCAGGTTTAGTCTGACAGGATATGAGGGTGAAGTGAAAGCACCATGGAGGAAATGGCAGCTCGAGTCAGAGCACACTCCTCCGTAAGTTGCCGGCATATCAGGTTACACGCACGCACGCACGCACGCACGCACGCACGCACGCACACACGCACACACGCCTACACACACA